>NC_141553.1:44670000-44777500 GCF_021556685.1 Rattus norvegicus
CTGAGCACATCCCAAAAGATGCTCCACCACCCCACAAGGACACTATGTGGGACCGTGAAAGGTAGCCCAGTTCCCTGTTGAGCTAAGGATCAAAACCTCAGAGACCCTGAGGGGATGGTAGGTGTTTCTCCTGTTCCCAGGCACCAGGCCCCTGTCAATAGCCACAGCCCCTAGCCCCATAGATTTGTGGCAATCAGTCATGTATGGGCAATGCCTCAAGTCTCTCCTCATGCATAGGATGTAACCTGTGGTCATGTAGGCTCAAGACCGATCTCCATTTTAATGAGGTACCTAAAGGCCTGAAGGGCTTAACCCATAAGCTTTCCTTCCCAGACACTTCTCCCTGAAAAAGATATTTAATCTCAGGCCCACCCTGAGAAGTGAGGTATGGTTTTACTCATCTACTTTCCATCATAAAAATAAATGCCTTGAAATCATGGACTGCCTCTTTTCTTCGGGATCAACTGTAGGAAGCCATGGAGAAGGCCTTTGCTTATAAAGCCTCTGTCTAATCTCCTGTAGAAGGTCTCTCTTCACTCCCAGCCATGGCCAACACCAAGTCAAGCTCAAGTCAACTGATGACAAGCCAAAGATTCTCCCCACTGGACCAGCCTCAGCTTCCTCACTTTTCTCCCTTGCCCCTGGTTAAATTCAGCCTTCAGGCCCCCACTCCATTCTCGGCTCTTCAGTGGCATCCAATGGCACTTGAGTGTCTGAGAGCCTGAGAACCAGATGACCCAACCTCCTTGCAGGCTTGGGGATCCCCAGCCAGCTCTAGCTGTCCATCACTTCAGACACTGCTTCCCCATCCCTGGAGTGGTGTCCCAGGGCTTCCCTAGAGCATGACACCTGCTGGGTGATGGTGTAGGTTAAGCACAATCAACTTCCGGCATCCTGCCTCCCCAAGCAGCCGAGCCCTGTGGCAGAGCGGAAGCAGGAACCATACCTCTACAACTGGTGCTCAATGTGGGGCAAACCCAGGTAAGCGTATCCCCAGCTGGTGACCCACAAAGACCCACATCAAAATGCCACACTACTCAAGCACTCTCTCTCCTCTCCTCTCCTCTCCTCTCCTCTCCTCTCCTCTCCTCTCCTCTCCTCTCCTCTCCTCTCCTCTCCTCTCCTCTCCTCTCCTCTCTTCTCCTCTTCTCAACCCCCATGTGTCCCTGGCCAGCTTCACTCACTCCCTTTGACCCTCAGCTAAGATCTTCAAGTCTTATTTCAGATTCAACTACTAGCTCTACTACAGGAGTGACTAGTCTTTACTCTTTGTCCCTCCCCGAGCCCCATGGTGAGGGCTCCTAGTCAGCTAACAAGGCTACATTTCAGATTACAGCTGCCCCAGCTCTCTGCTTCCCCTGTCTATCACCCTGGGCCCAACCCAAGATCCCTTGTGGTCCCTTGTGGACTAAAAAGCCAGATCTACACTCACCCTCTGGCACTGGCCAGCAGGCTGCTGCCACTGGGGCAAGAAACACAGACAGAACACAGCTATGAGTACTGCCTCTCACTCCCTCTGGCCTGAGAGTCAAGCTTGCTCCACGGTTTTTCCTTTGAGCTTTTCTTCAAAGTTGGCCTTTCTTCTCCTTTCACTCTACATTTAGGATATATCAGTCCAAAACAAACAAATGAGAGAACAAACAAATGGAGAAAATGAGATGACCTGTCTTCTAGAGCATGCATCTGCAGCATGGCAGAGCACGCCCCTCTCCCCTATACCTAGGCCCAAAGACAATGAAAAAAACACACCTGAAACCCAAAAAGTTTTCAGGCTTTGTTTAAATGCTCGTTCTCCCTAACAGGAACACCTGAAACAATCAATGTTCGTGCTTTTCAACCCAAAGTTTTCCATGCTTCTTTATTTGAATGTGTATTTTCCCCCTCGCATTCATGACTTGTATCCAGTAATATTTCCATTTGTTTAAATTTCCTTTAAGGGTCAAACGTCATCTAATCGACTCCCACAGGTCAAATCAACTATACTGATAACAATTACTTAATCCTTAATTAACATCCAGTTTCCTTTTAGAGAAAAGCTGTTACTGTTTATCCCAGACACATCTTCCTCAGCCATCCAAAGCAGACTTAAAGGATGCCTTCCAGGACTAAATTCCTCAAACACGCATGCTTTTCTAGGAACATAACCAACCGTGATGTGCTCCCAAACAAACCATTACAGGCTTAACATATCCTACCTCCCATCTGAAGAAGTTACTGTCCTGGGGTTCCGCTGCCCTGTTGTGGTTACACTGTAGGTTTATCTCCACAAAAAAAGAAAAGAGGACAGTGCTTCTGCCACAGATCCAGAGGAGGACTGTCAACTCCTGAGACCTGCCTGGGACAACAAAGCTGCCTTCTTCCAGACACCTCATCGGAACGAAGACTCCCCGAGTAACATGCCAAGATCTACAGATAATCCCTGAGACCCACAGAGGATGCTTTGGGAACTTGTAGCTACAGATGAACTCTCTTGACAAAACCAAATGACTTCTGAACTTGGGGAAAGTTACATGATAGTAAGGAAAACACTATGTCTATTTAAACTAATCAAATGTTGTTTAAAACTGATGTTAATACCCTCACAAACTGTACAAACAACATAATAACTAATTGGTTGAATAATCCCTTGTCTTCCCAACCCCTACCCCTCCTCACTCCTCTGGTTTAATTGTCCTACACTTCTAGTATGCATAGCATTTTATTTTGGTACTTCTACCCCACCCCACATTTTTACTAGAAATGACATAGTCACTCCAGCAAAGCCTTTCCTTTAAAAAAGTAAAAGGGAGAGATGTGAGAAATGTAGCCTGGTCCCTGGCTCAAAACCCAAAAACCCTGAAGGGACGGTAGAAGTTTTGCCTGTTCCCAGGCACCAGGCCCCTGTCACTAACCACAGCCCTCTCCCCCCCCATAAATTTGTGGCAATCAGTCAATATGGGCAATGCCCCAAGCCCCTCCACATGCAGAGGATGTGATCTGTGGTCATGTAAACTCAAGACAGATCTCCTTTATAATGAGGTGCCTAAAGGCCTGAAGAGCTTAGCCAGTAAACTTTTCTTCCCAAACACTCCTTCCTGCAAAAGTTACTTAATCTCAGGCCCGCCCTGAGAAGTGAGGTATGGTTTTACTCATCCACTTTCCACCATGACAATAAATACGGTAAATCCATGGACTGCCTGGTTCGTTTTGATTTGTTTTGTTTTGTTTTGTTTTGTTTTGTTTTTCAGGATCCACAGTGGGGAGCCATGGAAAAGGCCTTTACCTATAGAGCCTCTGTTTAATCTTCATTAAAATACTTCTCTGCTCTTCTGGCCACAACCATCACCGAGCTAAGCTCAAGCCAATGGCAACAAGCCAAGAAAGCTCCCTGCAGCACCAGCTGGAGCTTTCACCCTTCCCTCCTATCCCACCCCAGGCTAAATTCAGTGTGAGGGCCCCCGACTCCATTCTCAGCTCTTCAGTGGTATCCAGTGGCTCTTGGGTATCTAAGAACCAGACTGTCCAGACTTCCTTGAAGGCTGGGGAAGCCCAAAGCCCAAAGCCTGGAGTACATCTGTCTACATCCTGTGAGTATTTTGTTCCCCCACTAAGAAGGACTAAAGCATCCACACTGTGGTCCTTCTTCTTCTTGAGCTTCATGTGGTCTGTGGATTGTATCTTGGGTAATTCAAGCTTTATGCCTAATATCCACTTATCAGTGAGTATATACCATGGGTGTTCTTTTGTGACTGGGTTACCTCTCTTGGGTTGACATTTTCTAGTTTCATCCATTTGTGAATTTTATGAAGTCATTGATTTTAATAGCTGAGTAGTATGACATTGTATAAATGTATCCATTCCTTTGTTGAGGGACATCTGGGTTGTCTCCAGCTTCTGGCTGTTACAAATAAGGCTGCTATGAACATAGGAGGGCATGTGTCCTTATTATATGTTGGAGTATCTTTTGGCTATATGCTCAGGAGTGGTATACCTGGGACTTCAGGTAATAGTATGTCAAGTTTTCTGAGAAACTGCCAGATTGATTTCCAGAGTGATTGTACCAGCTAGCAATCCGACCAGCAATGGAGGTATCCTCCTCTTTCTCTACATCATGGCCAGCATCTGCCGTCACCTGAGTTTTTGAACTTATCCATTTCGATAAGGAATCTCAGTGATGTGAGGTAGAATCTCAGTGTCCTTTTGATTTGCATTTCTCTGATGTTAAACATTTCTTTAGGTGCTTCGCAGCCATTCCCCAGATGAGAATTCTCTGTTTAGCTCTGTAACCCATTTTTAAATAGGGGTATTTCATTCTCTGGATTCTAACTTCTTAAGTTCTTTGTATATATTGGATTTTAGCCCTCTATCAGATTTTCTTTGATTTCTATCTTCAGAGACTTGAAGAGCTTGTCAAACAAATCTTTCACTTGGATGGTTAGAGTCACACTAAGATATTTTATATTATTTGTGATTATTGTGAAGGGTGCTGTTTCCATAATTTCTTTCTCAGTCTGAATTTCCTTTGAGTAGAGGAAGGCTTCTGATTTGTTTGAGTTAATTTTATATCCAGCCACTTTGCTGAAGATGTTTATCAGCTGTAGGTGTTTGGGGTCCCTTAATTATATTACCATATCATCTGGAAAGAGTAATATTTCTTTCCAACTTGTATCACTTTGATCTCCTTTTGTTGCCTAATTGCTCTTGCTAGGACTTCAAGTACTGTATTGAAGAGATAGAAGAGAATAGGCAGCCATGTCTAGTCTCTGTTTTTAGTGGGATTGCTTCAAGCTTCTCTTTGTTTACCTTGATGTTGGCGACTGGTTTGTTGAATATTTCCTTTATCATGTTTATGTATGGCCCTTAAATTCCTGATCTTTCCAAGACTTTTACCATGCATGGGTGTTGAATTTTGTCAAATGCTTTTTCAACAATTAATTAGATGATTATGTGTTTTTTTTACATTGAATTTCTTTATACAGTAGAATACATTGATGGATTTCCTTATATCGAACCATGCCTGCATCTCTGGGATGGAGCCTATCTTATCATGGTGAGTGATCATTTTGGTATGTTCTTGGATTCAGTGTGAGAGAATTTTACTGAGTACTTTTGAATCAATATTCATAAGGGAAATAGGTCTGAAGTTCTCTTTCTTTGTTGGGTCAATGTGTAGTTTAAGTATAATCATAACTGTGGTTTCAAAGAACAAATTAAGTATTATTCCTTCAGTTTCTATTTTGTGGAATAATTTGATGAGTATTGGTGTTAGGTCTTCTTTAAAGGTCTGACAGAATGCTGCACTAAAACCATCTGGTCCTGGGATTTTTTTGGTTGGAAGATGTTTAATAACTGCTTCTGTTTCTTTAGGGGTTATGGGACTGTTTAGATGGTTTATCTGATCCTGATTTGACTTTGGCAAAAGCTTCTGTCTAGAAAATTCTCCATTTCATCCAAATATTTCTGGGTTTTTTGGAGTATAGGCTTTTGTAGTAGAATTTGATGATTTTTTTTGAATGCCCTCAGTTTATGTTGTTATGTTTCCCTTTTCATTTCTGATTTTGTTAATTTGAATACTGTCTCTCTGTGCCTTCTGGTTAGTCTGGCTAACAGTTTATCTATTTTGTTGATTTTCTCAAAGAACCAGCTCCTGGTTTTGTTTATTTGTTTTGATTATTTCTGTTCTCTACTCTTCTTGGTTATATTTGCTTCTTTTTGTTCTAGAGCTTTCAGTCATGCTGTTAAGCTGGCAATATGTGTTCTCTTCAGTTTCTTTTTAGAGGCACTCAGAGCTATGAGTTTTTCTCTTAGCACTGCTTTTCTTGTGTCCCATAAGTTTGGGTGTGTTATACCTTCATTTTCATTAAATTCTAAATCCTTTTTAATTTCTTTATTTATTCTCTGATCAAGTTGTCATTGAGTAGAGAGTTGTTCATCTTTCATGTGTATGTGGGTTTTTTGTTATGTTTGCTGTTATTGAAAACCACCCTTAGTCCATGGTGATGTGACAGGATACATGGTATAACTTCAGTCTTCTTGTATTTGTTGAGGCCTGTTTTGTGACCCATTATATGGTCAGTTTTGGAGAAAGTACCATTAGGTGCTTAGAGGAATAGTCTTTTCTTTTTGGATGAAATGTTCTATAGATATTCATTAAATCCATTTCGTTCATAACATCTATTAACTATGTCTCTGTTTAGTTTCTGTTTGCATCATTTGTCCATTACTGAGAGTGGGGTGTTGAAATCTCCCTCTATTATTTTGTGAGATGCAATATGCTTTTTGAGCTTTAGTAAAGTTTCTTTTATGAATGTGGGTGCCATTGCATTTGGGGCATAAATGTTCTGAATTGACAGTTCATCTTGGTAGATTTTTCCTTTGATGAGTGTGAAATGCCCTTCCTTATCTTTTTTGATAACTTTTGCTTCAAAGTTGTAGGATTAATGTTGGGATCCTCAGTTTGTTTCCACCATAGGGCTTGGGTTGCTGGGGAGGCTGGACATGGGATTTGAGAGAGCCTTACCCCACACTGCCTGCTGAGAGAGTGTTGGGCTGTGAGAAGCTGCATGACACTGCTCAGGCTGTGGGGAAGTAGTGTCTGAGAGCTGGACACAGTTGTGTCTGGCACAGGGGTCTGCAGACCTACAAGGAGGCCAGAGATCTCAGATTCTTAGCCTCTTGGGTATCTAGGAACTGCTGGGATGCTGAGGAAGAACTGATGATGTAGTGGGAACCCATGGGGCTGGATTTAGCCTGGGGCCGAGAGGGAAAAGAGTGAGGAGCGCTCTGTCTGCTCCTGCTGGAAAGAGTCTTTGGATGATGGTAGGTTTAAGCTTGGTGGTGGGTGCTGCTGGACTTGCAGAGAAGCCCTCTTCAGGAAATTAGAAGATGGCTCTGTAGGTGAAGGGCTTCTCTATGGCTCCCCATGGCAGATCCCATGAAAAGAGGCAGTCTATGCTTTCAAGGCATTTAATGTCATAGCAGAAAGTAGATGAGTAAAACCATATCCCTCTTCTCAGAGTGGGCTTGAGATTAAGTATCTATTGTAGGGAAGAATGTCTCGGAAGGAAAGCTTCACTGGCTAAACTTCAGGCATTTAGGTTCCTCATTATAATGGAGATCTGTCTTGAGCCTATGTGACCTGTGGTCATGTCCTCTACCTGCAAAGGGACTTGGAGCATTGCCCTTATGTGACTGATGGTCACAAATTTATGGAGGGCTATGGGCTAGTGACCAGCCTGGTTCCCTGGGAGCTTAGGGAAATGCCTACTGTCCTTTTCAGTGTCACCGGGATTTCAAACCTCAGCTCAACCAGGAACCAGGATGTCTTTCACTGCCCCATACATCCTCCAGTAGTTCCTGTTGCACTCAGTGAGATAGCAAGGCCTAGTCCAGTGAGTATAGGGATGATGATTTCTTCTTTCATCCAGCTTCTTCCTATCTGCAAGGCGAGTTCTTCAGGTTCATAGAGATAAACCTGGGGAACAATTATCTCAGGGGTGGAGGAAACTTGAAAGGTGGGGGGAGGGCTTAATAAGGCACCTGTAGTGCTTTTGGACCACAGGAGGGCAGGAGGGTTAACACATACTGATTTGGTGATGGTGATGTCACTGACACATGTAGAATGGAATCTTGAGGAGGGCCCTACAAGGCAAAGAGATGGGGGTAGGTCAAAGAGAGGACTGTGCTGTGCTTTCCTTGTGGGTAAGGGTCCATGGAGTTCATGAAGAGAAATGTTAATGGCAATGGCTGCTAATAATGGTCAGGAGAGAGAAGCATTGGGAGGAGTTGGGGTTGGTGGTTAAGGGAAGGTAGTCAGCTGCATATTGGGTGTACGGTAGCAGGAGAGTGTAAAGCTAAGAGTTCCTTCTGGGTCTGATTATTTTCCTGTTGGATAATGCTCACATGAGTTAAAACTGATTTGAAGGCAGGAACAAGCTCACGGGAGATATGCAGGTCAGCTACGGAATATTTGACATAGCCATTGAAATAAAGTTTACCCATGACTCCGATTCATCAACGTTCAACCCATGGATTGCTGATGGAAAGCAGAAAATGAGTTTTAAGATTGGCGAGCATAGTGCAGCCTTAGCTGGAGGATTCCATTTTGCAGCTCCAATGTCTACAACCTCCATATGGGGAGACCTCCTGGAGACACTCACCTATGTTTCAGTAAGGAAAGCAGAGGAAAGGGCTAGGGATAGTGGAGATGGAATCTAAGTGTAGGGAGATCTCGATACTGGTCTGACGTCCTTCTAGTGGTCAGTCCTGGGTTCCTATAACTTTGTTGTATATGTTGTATGTTTCCCTTGCTAAGAATCTCCAGTGGTTTGTATTGAGAATGTTAGGGAGAGGCTGGGCAGTAGCAGAGTTAGCATGAAGACTGATGAAAACAGTCATAAGAACAGAGGAGGCGGGGCTTGTGGAGGGCAAATAGCCTGTGCAGCAGTCACCAGGTCATGGATGTCCTTTCTGGAGATCTTGCTGATCCTCTTGCTGTCCCAGAGGATGTGGTGTTCCCTCTGCCTCCTCCTCTTCTTCTGTTCTTGATATGCCAGTGAGAGGCAGGTCATATTATCCTTAGAGTGGTATATATTGAGTCCTTTATCTAAATAGGGTTTTAATGCAGTGGCTACAGCCTCCTGACAAAAGGTTGGACTGTTAGCCATTTCCTTTGGGAGGACAGTCCATTCATATCACGAGGCTGGGCCAGAGTTGTAAATGGGGGTACTGAGAATGCAAAGCATTCATAGTCTTGGGGTAGAAGGGGATGGAGAAAAAACATCTTTTATGTCTATTGCTTATAGGGGAATATTGGCAGTGATGGCTGAGATGTGTGCTAACCCTCTTTGTTGGGAGCTCCAGGCTTGCATGGTTTTGTTAATTGCCCTCAAATCTTGTACTAATCTCCATTCCACTGAGCTCTTTGTTATAGCGAACACAGGGGTATTGCACAGGATGCACGGGGAGCAGATGTGTTGTAGCACCAGCTGTTCTTCTACTAGCTGTTGACGCTCTAAGCTTCTCCCTTGACAGAGGCCACTGTAGGACCCAGATGACTTCATTGGAGAGACAATCAAGTCATGGAGCATTAAATCTAACACTGGGCCCTAGAATTGGGGCTGATTTGGAGGAGGGTTTTTAGGGTCTCCTTGGGTATTACTTTCTTTATAGGTAATCTCCTCTATCTTAATATGGTTTCTGGTTGGGTGGTAAGAACTACTCTAAGGCTTATAAGATATCGCTCCCTAGAAGATTAGTGGCTACCTGCTCCACCAGGGGTGTATGAGGTCAGTAGCTTCATCCAGGCCTTCCCACCTATAGGCCTGTTTGGTGATGAATGCATGAGAGGACCCCCTAAACCTAGGAGCTGGAGCCCAGGGAACAGTTAGGATCTCTTGATGTCTTAAAACTGTCCTGTCTGGTCTAGTATCAATAAGACACTTGAATGGTTTATTATCTATTTTAATGGCTAATTTTGGGTGGGAGCTTTCTGAGATGCTGGACCCCCATAAGGCTTCTATGGGAGTAGTTGTCCCTTTTATTGTAGGGGCTTAGGGCTGCCCTTTCTGAAAGTTAAAGGTTCCAGTGGCTTATCAACCTTATCATATACAGCTGTACAGTATCATCTCCAGTTGAAACCTTTTATACACTGGGGACAAATTCTCTTAGGGGGATTAGTATCTGTTATGGGGAAAGAATTTTGTGGGCATTCATTCCTGCAATGTCCTGTCTCTCCACATTTGAAGCAGATTCCTTCTGGTTTTATTGCTGCTACAAATGCCTGAGCCATGGATGTAATCTGGTGAGATGTGGTTCCTCTCTCTTGGGTTGCCACAATCCACCTGTCATGATGCACCTCCTGGAGACCCTGGCAAGCTAGTCTGGATTCAGAAGTCATGCCTTTCCATACATTGGTTTCAAGAAGGAAGTCTCTGGTTGTGGGGTTCAGTTTTTATTGTAGGCTCATTTTAGTTCTGAGAATTAAATCAGATAGGGTTCTCCAGGCTTTTGATGGAGGGACAGTAAGGAGGAGGCAGGGTCTTCTGACCCCAAAGGTGGGTTGAGCCTGTTCCACACTTGGGTTGCACAGATGTGTACCTGGTCATAATACCCTGCCGGTTGAGTTGCTTTCTGTTCCTCAGTAGAAAAGTCTTCCTGGCCAAAGAGTTCATGAAAACCCCAGCGGGTGTCACCTCAGTCCTGATTTTGCCTGACTTGTTGAAGGCATTTGTCTTGAAATAAGGCTTCGCATTTCAAAACCATTGGGGAAGAATGGCAAATATCTCCCCAATCTTGAGGGGGTACTTAGGTTGACAATATGGCTCTGTAAGAGAGATTTTGTGCAGGGTGCATGAATGGCATCTTCCTTCACTGCCTGCCCAAGTTCTTTTAAGTCTGAGACTTGTAATGGGTACCAGTTGGGTGGTTTAGTTAATATCAACCCCAGTTGATATTAACAGGGAATGCTCTAATACTTGAGGGTTCTAGTTCCGTATCAGACTCCTGAGTAACATGGGAGGCAGGGTTTGTTTTTGCAATGTATTCTCAAAAGTTACAAAGTTGTTGGGTAGTAGATGACTGGGGGTAAGGGACAGGAGAAGCAGATGGTTTATTTAGTGTCTCCTCTGAAGCCTAAGGAGACAGAGGTGGATAGATGGATTTTATTTCCCTTATTAGTTGGGTGAGGGCTGTGAGATCTGAAATAGGATGGTTTTTATGACCTTGATCTTTGGGCTCATCTGACTGAGGGGGCTCAGGAGCTGTGTCCCTATCAGACTGTCCTATTTTAGACCGCCCCATACATTGCCAAATTGCAGCTAAGATTGGCAAAAATAGCATGGGAAGGTGATTTTTGTTGTCTCCGTCTCCGTCCGGCAGAAAGGAGCGACACCACGACGTTCTTCTCAAAGCAGTTTATTCAGGAACCTTTCTTTCTGCATGCAAGCAGTAATCTTTCTTTTCTTTTCTTCTCTCTCCCTCTTCCCAGCCCCCGAGCACACTCCTTTATATCCTCCCTCAACTCCGCCTCCTCAGTCCAGACTGCGTAATCTCGGTTCGTAGGTCCACGTCACATGGCCTGATCTTGCGTCATGGTGCGCCTGCGCAGCTCTCACAATGGACGTGGCTAGTTTCAGGTGTGTGAGGAAGTCAGGTGCTAGTCATGAGACTTAGCTGCAGTCCTGGGCGCCATCCTGGGGCTGCCGCCACACCCGCTCCCCACAGATTTTTCCTTCTTGGGTATCTCTGGTTTTGATACGAGAAGCTACTCAGGTCCATGAGTCATTAGCCATGCCTGGTGCTATCTGAAGAACTTACTCCCAAAACAAGGAGGCTTGTGATTTGGCTATTTTTATTCCATGGAAATTTAGTAAGGTACATACCAAATCGGCCTACGGGAATATTTTTATGTGATGATGAAACAGAAAAGAGGAGAAATGTTTTGTCCAATGGGAACATTCCCTTGGCCTACCAGCTTTGGGCAACTCGACAGACGTCCCGCAGATTTGAGAGCTGGCAGCCACCTGTGGCTTTTAAGAGGCTGCTGCCTTAGCAGGTTTTCTTTTGTATTAAGGAGAAGTTAGGTAGAGAGTCTTTGCCAATGCTGTTACAGGCTGTCAGGATTTAGACAGGGGCTAGAGTGTCCTTCAGGCAACACCAGAGAATAGCTCTGACCAGGAGGCTTCAGTTGCCCCTTTAGCTTGTCTAAATCCACTGTGACGGTGCTGACTGAAAGCACAGCAGGGAATGATAGGTTGCTTGTTTCCAGAGGTGGGGGAAGGGGGGCTCACCTTCCCACAGTATCTGTCCATGCAGTTGTGTCTCTGTTCGAGTGCCACATTGGGCGCCAGATATTGGCCTTCATACTGGAGGCTTCCACTGAGATCTCTGGCCCAGCTAGGTGCAACAGTTCAGGCAAAGGGGTGGGGGGAGAACTGTAGCAGGGAGGGGGAATCACCTCCGCTGCCACTGCTGCTGCAGCTGCTCCAAGATGTCAGCTGGGCTGAGCCAGTAGGAGGCTGGCTAGCCTGTGAGGAGTGCAGGGGAGCTTCTTGCAGCAATTTCAGGAGAGTAGATCTCTTCCCAAGGGACAGTGTTATGTCGCGCGCCCAATGTCCCGCCAGCAAGAACGACGCACGGCAACAGGATTCTTCTGCGAGCAAGCCTTTACTGTGTTACAGCTCTTCTTAGTGTTACAGCTCTTCTCAGTGTTACAGCTCTTCTTAGTGTTACAGCTCTCTTGAACAGGGACCCCGAGCAGCAAAATCGCTCGACTTATATAGACAACAGTATGCTAATTATCTCTCAGGGATTGGTGGGGCATGGATCACCCCACTACTTGTCCTCCAGGGATTGGCGGAGAATGAATCACCTCATTAGCATATTAACGGTCAACTGACACCTGGTGCATAAACCGCACATATGCAGTACCGCTGTTCATCACTAGAGGGAGCCCTAGCAAGGGAACAAGCCTGCACATGCGCAGTAAGTTGTCGACATCCAGACAAGGCTGGATGTCGGCACCATCTTTGTTTCACTGCCTCTGCGCCGCTCTCTACAATGTTACAGCTCTTAGACAGAAGATCTCAGATGATGGAGTAATTCTCACATGCCTATAATCGTTTTGCATAGGATTCTTATATACATTTTTGGGGTGGGTCAGGGTCTGACAGCAGGTACTTCCTATTGGCTTGGTTGACCTTGGGATGACCTTGGGAAGACCTCATCTACATATGGGAGGGCATGGTCCTGTTTCTGTGTGACTGATGGCCACAAGCATCGCTACAGGGGTGTGTGAGGGGCTGTAGCTATGTGAGAGAGGCCTGGCCTCCTAGGAGTTTAGGGAAATGCCTACCATCTCTCAGGGTCACTGGAGTTTCAACCTTATCTCAACCTGGAATCAGGATACTTTTCACAGCATGCCACCTCACAGAAAGTCGAATTTACTCAATATTAGAATGGCTACTCCAGCTTGTTTCTTGGGAGCATTTACTTAGAAATTTTTTTCCCATCCTTTTACCATGAGGTAGTGTCTGTCTTTGTCACTGAAGTGTGTTTCCCGTATGCAGCAAAATTCTGGGTCTTATTTACTTATCCAGTCTGTTATTCTATGTCTTCTTATTGTGGAATTGAGTTCATTAATGTTAAGAGATATTAAGGACCAGTGATTCTCTCTTGCTGTTCTTTTTGTTGTTGGAGGTGGAATAATGTTTGTGTGGCTATTTTCTTTTGGGATTATTGGAAGATTACTTTCTTGCTCTTTTTAATAGTTTCCCTCCTTGTGTTGAAGTTTTCCATCTATTACTCTTTGTAGGGCTGGATTTGTGAAAAGATACTGTTTAAATTTGGTTTGTCAAAGAATATTTTGGTTTCTCCATTTATAGTAATTGAGAGTTTTACTGGGTATAGTAGCCTGGGCTGGCATTTGTATTCTCTTTGGGTCTGTGTGACATCTGCCCAGGATCTTCTGACTTTAACAGTCTCTGTTGAGAAATCTGGTATAATAGTCTGCCTTTATATGTTACTTGCCTTTTTTCCCTTATTGCTTTTAATATTTTCTTTGTTTGGTGCATTTGGTGTTTTGATTATTATGTGATGGAAGGAGTTTCTTTTCTGGTCCAGTCAATTTGAGTTCTGTAGACTTCTTGTATGTTCATGATCATCTCTTTCTTTAGGTTAGGGAAGTTTTCTTCTATAATTTTGTTGAAGATATTTACTTGCTCTTTCAGTTGGGAATCTTTACTCTCTTCTCTACCTGCTATCCTTAGGTTTGGTCCTGTTATTGTGTACTGGATTTCCTGGATGTTTTTTGTTAGGAGCTTTTTGCATTTTGCCTTTTCTTTGACTATTGTGTCAATGTTTTCTAAAGTATCTTCTACACCTGAGATGCTCTCTTTTCTTTTACTCTCTTGGTGATGCTTGCATCTATAACTCCTGATCTCTTTCCTAGGATTTCTATCTCCAGGGTTGTCTCCCTTTGGGATTTCTTTATTCTTTCTACTTCTATTTTTAGATCCTGTATGGTTTTGTTTAATTCTTTCACCTGTTTGGTTGTGTTTTCCTGTATTTCTTTAAGGGAATTATAGTTTCCTCCCTAAGGCTTCAACTTGTTTACCAGTGTTGTCCTGTATTTTTTAAGGGAGTTATTTATGTCCTTTTAAAAGTCCTCTATCATAATGAAATGTGATTTTAAATCAGAATCTTGCTTTTCCAGTGTGTTGGGGTATCCAGGGCTTGTTGTGGTGGGAGAACTGGGTTCTGATTATGCCAAAAGTCACCTTGGTTTCTGCTGCTTAGGTTCTTGTGCTTGTCTCTTGTCATCTCGTTATCTCTGGTGTTAGCTGGCCTTGCTTTCTCTGACTGGAGCTTGTCCCTCCTGTGAGCTTATGATCTTAGGTGTGTCAGCGCTGCTGGAAGACCATCTTTTTCTGGGCAGGATTTGGGTATGGAGAGCTGTGGCGCAGGGTGATCTCTGGGGTGCAGATGTAAATCGGAAGCGTCCTGTACCTGGCTGGTTCATGCTTCCTGTGATCTGTAGGCTCCTGGTGGGTCCCTCTTGGGCCAGGTGTTGGAGCAATAGTGATGGTCTCATCAGTGACCTTAGGTGTGTGAGCTCTCCTGTGAGACCAGCTCTCTTCAGAATAAATGAATTTTTAAAAAGGAAAACACAGTATCAGTTAATTCATTCACTGTCTTTTATTTATCTCCCCCCCCTTCTCTCCTCTCTCTGTGTGTGTCCCCTTCTTTCTTATTAAGATAGGGCATCTCTATTAACCAAGTGGTTATAGAACTTGCTATGTTTTCTACTCAATTGCAGAGTTTTTGTCATCTTCCTTCAGCCTCCCACATACTGGAATGATAGGTATGTATTATGACATCTGGCCTGGAGATTAACTGTAACATTCTGTACATTTAAATCGTACTACTTCTTTGTTCATGTATTGGTATTGTTTAACTGTTTGTGTTGATTTTTTCAAATCTATCTATTGTTCTATTTTTATAATATTCTCTTACTATGTGCTATAGGTATATGTCCACAATTTAAAACTAGTTATTTGTTTATTTAGTGTGTGTGTGTGTGTGTGTGTGTGTGTGTGTGTGTGTGTGATCCTCTAGATTAAAGTTACAGATAGTGGTGAATCACTATTTGAGTTTCTATAAGAACAGTAAATGTTCTTAGTTGCTCAGTCTCCCTCCCATTTCCCTCATTGCACTGGGATTCTTATTTGTAAAATGTTTTATTGATTCTTTGTGAGTTTTACATCATGCAATATAATCCCACTCATCTCCCTGTCTCTTCATATCTGCCCTCTGCCCTTGCTACCCCCAAAAGAAAATAAAGAATAATAAAAAATTAATAAAACAATAAAAACATAGAAAAATCTCATCATGTAAGCTGCAGTGTGTCACAGTGTGTCACACAGTATACCCTTTGGTCCACACAGTTTTACGTGACAGTGTTCATTGCAATGAGTCATTGGTCTGATTTGAGACCTCTGGCTTCTGCTACATCAACAATACTTGATCTTTGCTGGAACTCATCTTGGTAATTGTGTTGTTGTGCTTTGTCACGGGGATCCTGTAGCTTTGCATTTGCAGGGCCATCTTTTCTCCATGCCAGCGGTTCATAGATGATGTATATGTTTGGTGGGCCAACTCAAAGTCCTGGATCTGGGCCTGGGTGAGTAGCTGAGTTGGTCAGCCTACCAGCTCTTTTCATACCTACAATACCAGTGAGAGTTCTACAGCATTGCTGTAGCTATCTTACTCCATGCTTCAGATGGCAGGGCAAAGTGTCAGCTTTTCTCCTCTTATATCCTTGGGACCAATCACCACAGCCATACCACCACAGCCAACTCTACTGTGTGTTTCAGTCTAAGCGCAGAGCCTTACATCCTTGTAGCTCGCTTTCTCCTGCCTTTACCATCATGGCCAGCTCTACTGTGCTGCTCAGGCAAGGTACAAGGCCCATTCTCCCACGTGCTGTAGCTCTCCATGTCTCTTGATTCTGGGGGTAGCTCTTCTGGAAAGGAGCAAGGGTGCATAGGGAACCACCCCACACCCATCTCACCTGATGATGGGTGAGTGGCAGAGCCAGGTTCCCCCATGCTCATGCCCTCCTTAACAGCCTAACCACTGATCCTGTCACCAGAGCCAGTTCTACTGTGCTGCCCAGGAAAGGTGCAAGACCTACATTTTTGAGTGCTGCAGATGGTCACAGTTGGGGCCAGCTCTTCAGAAGGCCAAAACCAATGAGAGGTGAGGCCAGCTCTGCACAGCCTTTGGGCATCTACATGGTCCTGTGTAGTCGTTAGTGGTAATATGAGCAATGGATATTGATATGTCCCCCTGCTGCTGGATTGCCATGGACACAGACATGGTTAATAGTGGCAGTACACTCTGTGACTTCACTATGGCAGCAGGTGGTAGGGCAGACTCCTCAAAACTGCTATTCCTCTCCACTTTTGAGTCTCCTGTCCCACCTTTCTTCATAATGCTCAAACTGTTCCTTTTCTCTTTCTTTCTTATATCTGTTCCATATATTTGTATGTTGTAGTGGCTTCCACTGCAGGGAGCCATGTGGTTGGAGGGCTTCTGGTGTCTTTCTTCTTCTTGCACCTCATGATGAGGCCCTGTATCTACAGCCTTCCCTGTTTTCTTGTGGCAAGCTTGTCTCTGGGTGCCCTTTGGTCATCCATGGAGGCAAGTGTGTCTTTGGGTGCCTTTTCCCATCTACTCCCTATGCTGTGGTGGTAGACAGGTCTCCCATTGCAACTCTTAATAGTGACTTATGCTAATAACATGCTATCTCTTCTTATGACATGTTATTTCTCTTATTGTTCTATACATTTTTTATCTCATGTTTTGAAATATTGTGTATTATGTTCTGTCTCATAAAAGCAACAATAAGCTTAATCCAGTCCAAATACATATTGATACCAGATGGATTAATAATCTGCTTATATAAGTAAGATTTTAAAGATTTTGAAATTACTTTTGTAGGTGCTTGGGAGATGGCTCGGTGGGTAAAAGTGTAAAGATGTGAGTTCAAATCCTGGAAACCATATGAAAGAATGATATTGGGTACATACAAGCACCTGTCATCCCAGCATTTTTATGTGGTGGGAAGCAGAGACAGGGCAATCAAAGTGAGTTTGCAGTCTGGTGTTCATGACAGAAGAAAGAAAATAAACAGATCCTCTCAAACAAGGTAGAAGATAGATGGCGAGAACCAACACCTACGTTTGACTTCTGGCCTCCACAAGTGCATAATGTGGGAGCATGCTCAAGCATGACATGAGAAGATGAGTACACATGTGTAGCAGACAAGTACATACTTTGTATATACATAAAAATTATTTAATCAATTAAATTTAATTAGGCATAGCTTCTTTTAAAATTTATGACAAGGGGAAATTTATGTAACATCTTCCATTTTCATAAAAATTATTTAATCAATTGAATTTAATTAGGCATATTTTCCTTTAAAATTTATGACAAGGGGAAATTTATATAACATCCTCCATTTTCATCTTTTTTCCTTCAATTCTTGTCTTGATAATGCCTTGTATTTACCTCATTCATAAACATGTTAAAAGCACAAATTAACCTAAATAGCAGCGGTGGCTGCATCATCATTAGATGTAATGACTGATACCTTAATTTTGCACTAAATAAAAAAAAATTAGAGCTCATATGGACTTAGAGAGAAGGATGATGGTTCCAATTTACTGTAGGCATAATATTTTATATGCTGTGTAAAGTTTATCCTTCAGTTATTCAAGTGTTGATTTCTCTGCCCTCCTGTGTTGCTTCAATCCAGACATGGTATTGCAAGGCTTATCCAAGAATCTCCTGTCTCACAATTGTATAATCAGTACTTACCATTTATTCTCTGCCTGGTCAGTAAATGCTGATCACCCAATGGCTGGGCAGAATAGAGAATAGAGTGGAATGTCTGCTAGCATGAGGATGGGGACAAGAATGGTGAGATGAGCCAGTAGGTTGGACAAATTGGATCCCTGATAAAGGGTCTGAAGAGCCCGATCAATAATAATACGCAAGTATCATGGAATGGGGCCAGATTAGCATAAAAAGTAAGCGTAGATCATTTAATCGCTCATCTATTGAAGTGTACTTTTAAATAAATCTTGGTTTTTCTGTGCAGTTATTGGGGACTAGCATAAGGTAAAGAACTATAGCTGCCAGATTAATTCATTCTTTACATTCATATTCATGAATTCACTGTTTACATTGATATTAGTTCATCATTTATATTTATATTAAGAATAATACATTTTTAATTTACTCTAATGCACACTCTCTGGCAGTCATCAGTAATTACATGAGGGAGGGGCAATGGGGATTCCTTGACAGTTGATGTTGGCAGTACAGAATTAAGGAGGTTTCCGAGGTCAATTTGGCAGCAGTAAGAATGAAAACTAGAAATTTTAGAACACTAGTAAAAATATATGGAATATTTAAAATAAAAATTTTAGAGTTTTATTGTTTACATGGATATGTACAGCTGTTTGATCACCATATTAGGCCTTCTGGTCCTTGAGATGTTCTTGAACATGGACCAGAGATGATTCTTCTGTCTCCTGATACTTAAAGATGCCATTGAGAAAAACCATGTGTTTGTCATTGCCTTTGAATATGCTATTTAGAATGTGTATTAGTTTTAAGCACTCTTCTGTTTACTTCACTTCGAAATGTCAACAGATTTAACTGTTGTGATAAACTTTACACATCTTTAAACGAATTCTTAAAAATAATTTTTAAGCTGGATGTGGTGGTGCATGCCTTTAATCCCAGCACTTCCGAGGCAGAGGCTGGCCTCTATGATTTCAAGGCCAGCTTAGTCTACAAAGTGAGTTCCAGGATAGCCAGAGCTGTTACACAGAGAAACTTTATCTAGGAAAACAAACATCAAACAAGAATAGTTTTTTAAAAAATTGTTATTTTTTTCAAAAAAATTTTAATTTTTGAAACCTGCTTCCACTGTGTTTTAATCATATTTATAACCCTTATCTAACTCTTCGCAGACCTACTACATTTGACACTCACACATCGTTGTGTCTTTTTTTGAAATGAAATATGTCTTGTTTTGACAGCAAAGCAAATATGTGCTGTCAAAATGTTCTTGTTTATGTGGTCTCTCCACTGCACTGTGACCAGTTCACTTGGGACTACATTCTTAGAGAAGACTGCCGCACCTTATCCTAGGAGTTAAAATTCCTAATAGCTCCATAGCTCCATGTGCCTAATACCCATCTCCTTACTGGGATTTTTTTCATTCTTGAACTTGTGCAGGATTTATACACGCTGTTGTTACCTCTGTGAGTTCATTTGTGCAAATGCCTGGCTGTGTCCAGATGATACTGTTTTCTTGTTGTCATCCACCACCTCTGTCTCTTAATCTCTCTTTGCTCTTCCTCCTATACTGTAATGACCCTGAGACCCTGAGCCTTAGGAAAACACACACACACACACACACACACACACACACACACACAAACACATCACACACATATACATATATCACACACATATGTGTGTGTGTTCTCCCATATATTATGAATATGTGTATGTGTATATATATATATACACATATATATATATATTCTATTAGGATTGACCATTCTATAATCTTTATTTTCTGTATCTTGGCCAGTTGGTGATTTCCATGTTAATAATGGAAATAGAAGCTTCTCAAAGGGTTGAGAGGTGTACTGACCTATGGGTATACCAATAACTTGTTAGAATTTGATTATTAATGCAAGGCCGACTTAGCAAAATAATGGTAGTGTTTTTTCCCTTAGGACCTGTGATTCATCTAGTCATAGGTTCCTGGATTTGTAATGATGCCAGATATGAGCATAGGCTTGTGGAATGGGTCTTACATTTAACCAGAAAGGGGTTGGTTTCTCCAATGATATCAATGCTATTATTGCCAGTGCGTCTATCTTATCAGGACAGCCATTGTTGTGGCTTACAAGGTACACATCTAAGGAAGCTATCCATTCCTTTTCTCTGACAGCATGCACAACACCCTCAAACACAATTAAAGCTACCCAGTAGGTGGGTGTTACAAACACATTACTTCTTTTCTGTTTGAATAAACAGAAGCTCATAGCACAAACACGGCTGTACTTTTGGATCCTGTACAGACCTAATAACAGCCTTTTCTTCTCATGGTTAGTTCATGTTGTAGGTTTACTATTTCCTTGGCTTGCTAGATGAATAATTCCAGTTTCAGTGAAGCCATTCATCTTATACTCCTCTTTATCAGATGGGAGCTGCTTTTGAATTTAGGAAAAGAATTACTCCATTAGGTAAAGCTGCTGGAAGAAAATAATATCCTACTCAATAGATTATTTCCTTGTTGCTCTTAAAAGCATATTTTACAATTAAAAGTAAAATGATTCTGATGTTGACAAAAATTTAACTATTTCATATAATGCCCAAATAAAGTTATAAAAAGCTGTAGAGATTTTTCTTCCTTCCTTCCTTCCTTCCTTCCTTCCTTCCTTCCTTCCTTCCTTCCTAGAGCAGTTAAGTTGCAAACTGTCCTGTAAAAGAAAGGATTTCCCTTCTAAAGCACGAAAAACCTTATTAATTAACAAGTATACACAGTAATTTTTAAGGCCAATTTCTGTATTTTAGAAGCAGTGATAGATAAAAAATAAATCGTGCTCTTAGGTTCTTTTTAGTGTTGTCTGTACCAAGGATCTGTGCTATGCATCTGTTAATGTTGTCTTTTTATTCTATTGTTATCTTAGAGTACTCATAAAGGATTGAGCTCATGATGTATACATATACATCGGATACATACACACATACACAGTACACGCACAAACATGTATTCATACATACTGTTTTAACTAAATGGAAGACTAAAGGTCTTATCATCTTGTGCATTTTATCCTATTGTTGTCCATGGTCACGCTATACGTAGGAGCATTCAAATGAAGACTGTATATAATTCCTTTTAAATTTAACATTTGTTTTTGCACCATGAATCACATTCCCATGGTGTCATTCTTAAATATATTTACCTCATTTTATACTCAACTTCTCTTCATTTTTTTTTCTTCTCAACCTCTTCATGTGAAACAAAATCAAATCAAACAGCTACGTAAGAACATGGGTGTGGCTATAAAATTAGACGTTTCACTATCAAGTTTGAAGTTAAATAAGTTTGAAGTTCTAAGAAGAGCTATAGTCATCTAAATTATGGAGCTGTGGTAATCCCTTTATTCTTTACTTGTATGGTACACACGCAGCATTTATAAGCATTTGTTTTTTTAATATTTACCAGCACCTTAAAATCCATTTGTCCTTAAAATTCTCAAATGTTTCATGAGAAAATTGCATTGTGTCCCCATTAAGTTAGTATTTTCGGTGTCAGTGCTAATATAGCTCTTAAAACTGACTTAGCTTAACTTGTTTGAGACAGAGTGGAAAAAAGTGGGTAGGCAGAAAGACCTGTACAGTGACTTACCCATGGCCTGCAATCACATAGAAAGTACAAATTCCAACCTTTCTTACCTTTATCTTACAGTCCAGCTTTTATCTAGCATTTGGCTGTTTTCACTAGAAATGTAAATAGATAGATATTTCAGAATGTATATGACTATGCTTTGTGCTTCTCTGTGTTTGAAAAGTTTGCCTTAATATCATGACAAGTAATAACAGGGAAGATGAAAGGCAGGAATTTAACTGATATTTCTATCGTACAAAACAAAGGACACACATCATGAGTGGAGGTTATTTTAAGCCACGAAGATTATCATGAATCCATGTTCTTTCAACAACAATTTCAAGTGGGCTGATGGTAAGAAAGGTTTATGTTAGGAAAATTCATGTACTCTGGAAAGATTGAGCTAGAAATGAGCAAAACACACACACACATACACACACACAAACACACACACACAGCAGTCTAATGTCATCTTTGATGGAAAATTTTGAATTTTTTTACTGAGGACTAATAATTGAAATAAATTACAATGCAATATTCAATAAAGAAAAGAAAATATCAGTAAATCATTTATGATCTATAAAATAATTACTTAGAAAAATATAAAATTTTTTTCTTTTTTAAAAAAAAGATTCCCTTTTTAAATTTTATTTAATCTTTTTTAATTTTTTGCATTCCACATTTTATCCTGCTCCCAGGCCTATTTCTGGATGTTCCACATCCCATACCTCCTCTCCCCACCACATCTCCACGAAGATGTCCCCATCTCCCCCACACCCTACTCCACCTGACCTCTCCACCACTCTGGGGCCTCCAGTCTCTAACTGAACCCAGACCCTGCAGTCCTCTGCTGTATCTGTGTTAGGGACCTCCTATCAGCTGGTGTGCGCTGCCTGGTTGGTGGTCCAGTGTCTGAGAGATCTCTGGGGTCCAGGTTAATTGAGACTGCTGTTCTTCTTACAGGGTCACCCTCCTCCTCAGCTTCTTTCAGTTTTTTCCTAATTTAAACAAAGGGTTCAGTAGCTTCTGTCCATGCGTTGGATGTAAATATCTGCATCCGACTCTTTCAGCAGCTAGTTGAGTCTTTCGGAGTGCAATCATGATAGGTCCGTTTGTGTGAGCACACTTTAGCCTCAGTAATAATGTGAGGCCTTGGAACTTCCCCTTGAGCTGGATCCAAATTTGGGCCTGTCACTGGACCTTCTTTTCTCAGGCTCTTCTCCATTTTTGTCCCTGCAGTTCTTTCAGACAGGAACAATTGTGGGTCAGAGCTCTTGACTCAGAGATGGCACCCCAACCCTCCACTTGATGCCCTGTCTTTCTGCTGGAGGTGGACTCTATAAGTTCCCTCTCTGCAATGTAGGGCATTTCATCTGAGATCTTTCATCTAAGGCTTTGAATCAGAAGAGTTTCTCACCTCCCAGGTTTCTGATACATTCTCGAGTGTCCTTGCACCTCCCACCTCCAGATGTTGCCCATTTCCTTTTTTATTACTGACCATCAGAGCCTTTAGCCTTTTTTTCTACTGGCCTTTAGTCCTTTTCCCTAACCTAATACCTGATCATGTTCCCCTCTTCTTTTCCTTGTCCCTCCTTCCACCCATGTCCCTCCCTCCCTCCCTCCCTCCTCCTGTGATTGCTTTCTTCTCCCTCCCAAGTGGGATTGAGGCATCCTCACTCGGGCCCTTTGGCTTGTTAACCTTGAGTTCTGTGGACTGTATCTCGGATAATCTGTATTTTCTTATGGCTAATACTCACTTATTAGTGAGTACATATGAGGCATGTCTTCTTGGGTCTGAGTTACCTCACTCAGGATATTTTCTAGTTCCGTCCATTTGCCTGAAATATTCAGGATGTCCTCATTCTTAATAGATGAGTAGTATTCCATTGTGTAAATGAACCACATTTTCTGTATCCATTCTTCTGTTGTGGGACATCTGGGTTGTTTCCAGAATCTGGCTATCACAAATAAGGTCGCCATGAACATAGTGGAACAGGTGCCTCTGTGGTATGGTGGGGCACCTTTTTGGTATATTCCCAAGAGTGGTATATCTGGGTCTTCAGGTAGATCTACTTCCAATTTTCTGAGAAACCTTGACATTGATTTCCAGAGTGGTTGTACCAGTTTGCAATCCCTCCAGCAATGGAGGAGGGTTCCTCTTTCTTCACATTCTTGCCAATATGTGCTGTCACCTGAGGTTTGGTTCCTAGACTGTCTGATTGGTATAAGGTGGAATCTCAGGGTCATTTTGATTTGCATTTCCCTGATCACTAATTATTTTAAACATTTCTTTAGGTGCTCCTGAGCCATTTGAGATTCCTCTGTTGTGAATTTTCCGTTTACTTCCTTATCCCCTTTTTTGGTTGGGTTGCTTGGAATTTTGGTAGTAAGCTTCTTGAGTTCTTAATATATTTTGGATATTAGTCTTATATTGGATGTGGGGTGAGTGAAAATTTTTTCCCCAAATGTGTAGGTTGCTGACTTGTCCTATTGACTATGTCCTTGGCCTTATAGCTTTCCAGTTTCATGAGGCCCCATTTATCAATTCTTGATCTTAGAGCCTGAGCCATTGGAGTTGTGTTTAGGAAATTTCCCCCTGTGCCAAAGAGTTTGAGGCTCTTTTCCATGTTCTTTTCTATTAGATTCAGTGTATCTGGTTTTAAGTGGAGGCCTTTGATCCATTTAGTCTTGAGCTTTGTTCAAGGTGAGACATATGAGTCTGTTTTTATTTTTCTACATATGGACTACCAGTTAGATCAGTCAGCACCATTTATTGAAGATGCTTCCTTTTTTCCATTGTATATTTTTGGCTTCTTTGTCAAAGATCAAGTGTCCGTAAGTGTGTGGCTTTATTTCTGGATCTTCAATTCCATTCCATTGATCAACATGTCTGTCTCTGTACCAATACCATGAGGTTTTTATCTCTATTGTTCTGTAGTTTAGCTTGAGGTCAGGGATAGTGATTCCCCCAGAAGTTCCTTTAGTATTAAAAATTGTTTTTGCTACTCTGGATTTTTTTTGCCATTCCAGATGAATTTGAGAATCGCTCTTCCCATGTCTTTGAAGAATTGTGTTAGAATTTTGATGGGGATTGCATTGAATCTGTAGATTGCCTTTGGTAGGATGGTCATTTTTCCTATCCATGAGCATGGAAGATCTTTCCTTTTTCTGAGATCTTCATCAATTTCTTTCTTGAGAAGCTTGAAGTTATTGCCATACAGATCTTTCACTTGTTTGGTTAGAGTTACCCCAAGAAATTTTATATTATTTGTGGCTATTGTGAAGGAAGTTGTTTCCCTAATTCTTTCTCAGCCTGTTTGTCATTTGTATAAAGAAAAGTTACTTATTTATTTGAGGTAATTTCATATCCAGCCACTTTGCTGAAGTTGCTTATCAGCTGTAGAAGTTCTCTGGCAGAAATTTTGGGGTCGCTTATGTATACTATCATATCATCTGCAAACAGGATACCTTTATTTCTTCTTCATTTAACTTAAGTAAGGACTTTAATCTGAATATCTTATCTAAGAATATTGATTCTTATTTTGTATACCACAGTATTGCTGTTTAAAACTTACATACATTTAAATACATGTGTATAGTCTATTTTGCACGATCCTTCACAAATCACAAATATTAATAGCTTGCTTCCTAATCACTTTCATTTGAAATCTATAAACAGTAAACACAGTGGGTGATGTGTACATATATAATGTTATTATAATAGATGTTTTGACAATTTTCAAAGCAATCATTTTTCTGTAAGTGATGTAAAATTATTTTAAGTATGACAGCAAACTGACAGAGTGAATATAACAGCTCCCCAGTCAATGACATGGTCACATCTCATGGCCCCTGGACTCACAAGTACTGGCTGTGTGTGCCAAGCCTGAAAATAGTCCCAGGTTTTGCTTCCCAAGGTTTTGCTTTCTTGTTTTGAATTTAAAATGCTAAGAGCTATTGAATGAATATCTCCACAAAAGATAACTTTGCAGAAGAAGCCTTGTTTGTGGGTTATTCTTCGGCATGGGAAGTGCCTTTCCTGTTTCCTGCCTCCCTCAAGGCTATAAGGAATCACGGTTTCCTCTTGATTCAAAAACTCTGCAGGCCTGCACACTCCCTGTCACCTTCTGTGTACTTCAGTGGAAGGAAAGGGGCACGCCTTTGCTCACTGCACACCAGGCAGATGCTGGCAGGAATGGAGGCAGGAGCTGTGTCCGAGTGTCTGCTTCACTCAGTGAGGAAGTTCACTGCTGAAAGCGCCAAGTCCAGTTCTTTCTGGTTACTATACGCATCCCTCAAAACTTTAACCGTCTGTGCTTCTCAAAACTTCACAATGCCCTGTGAAAACTGTAAGCTCTTTGAATAAGAACAGCTCGAGGATATTACCTCTTCATCTAAAATCTATACCATGTTTGATATATCTAATATTTTTAAATCAATTTGGTAATGAGACATTTTTACACTGATGAGATTTCCCAATTCAATTCAAAGGGTTTGTTTCCTTGCCTAGACAAATGGTTTCATTTTGTCATATTCATCTGACAATGACAAAGCAGCATCATTTTTGCACCTTTTCCTACCAGGTGAGCCAACTCGTTTTATTTTTTGCAAACATCACTGGACTCTTATGATGTGGTGGGCACTGTGTGCCGTAATCATAATCTGAAAATAAAGGCTTCTCTCCCCTCAGAACAAATGGATGCTTAATGTGCTTACACCTATGGACACAAAAGACCAATGCATGATGTATTACATGATGCAGACTTTTCAATGCATGGAATGAATGCAAGAACATTTCAGGAGAGAGAAGGGTGAAGCACTTCAACATGCTTCCAGGCGGTAATGTGTCTGAACAATCAAGCGTATAGTAATTCATATAACAGGGCACAGAAAATGGGTCCTCTGAAGGTCAGGGTGCTACAGGCCGAGATGGTGTTCTATATAAGTAATGCTCACCCTGATAATTCATATGTTGAACTCTAACTCCGATTACATCAGAGTGCGATTTGATCTGGAGATGGACTTTTTCCTCTCCAAGTAACGAAGAGGTTATCAAGGTAGGCAGTAATCAACAGGATCGATATGCTTATAAGTAAGGTAGATTTAGATATATATTGGCACATAGGGAGAGTGTGAGGTGACCATGATGACAGAGAACAACGTGATGCCTCTGCCTCCCAGTGTTAGGCTTCTAGGCCTGTGCCACTCTGACCAGCCAAAGTAGGATCTTCTTAATAGTTTCCTCAAGGCCCTATACCTGCGCACATAGTGAGCTCAGAATTCTAGCCTCTGATGTGGTAAAGAATTCTGCTGTCTAAGCCACATAGATTCTGGTTCATC
This sequence comes from Rattus norvegicus, assembly GCF_021556685.1. NCBI lineage: Eukaryota > Metazoa > Chordata > Mammalia > Rodentia > Muridae > Rattus > Rattus norvegicus. The sequence goes on from NC_141553.1 coordinate 44,696,804, forward strand.
CTTACCAGTCCCAGCAATTGACAGAGATAGGTGAAGTCTTGAAGTGGACAGGCCGACTGAGTTGTTTTGCAGCTATGAAACATAAATGGCTGAGTGCTTGGAGATAAGAAAACACAAAAAGAGCAGCAGTCCCCAGAAGAAGGCTCTTAGGCATTGTGCTTTCAAGTAAATAATGAGAAAATAATCAGGAATCTTAAGAAAACATTACTGCCAATGGTATCTTTAGAAAAGAGTGGCTTAGAGGCAAACTGAATGCTGTTTGGGGAAGAAGAATAAGAAGAGGATGGGTTATAAGCTGAGGACTCTGACACCAGCCCCAAGCTGTGGATCTGTGTGTAATACAGAAGAGGTCTTGCCACTCCTGTACTAGCTAAAACCAAAAGATGAGGAAAGCATTGTATGAGTCTTAGAAACAATTAGTGTTTCTTTCCTGCAGATTACTGTCCTTATACTCTGTGAAAATACTTACTGGATAAGAAGTTGTTTATTTGTGAGGTTCAGACTCTGTATAATAAGGTGCATTTTGCTAATCACAGACTTACTTACTAATGGACAAATTCCCAAAGGGCTAACTGCTATCTTTCTGTGCCTCCTTACTAAGTAGCCTACAGAGTAGATAATCATTTTCCCTGCACCTGACACACAGCCGACTCAAACCATCCTGGAGAAAATCACAGGTCGGAATGCCAAAGCATGAAAATTACGAAGCCTAGGATTCCGGAAGCCAGTTGGCCTGCTCAGTTCTAACTTGATATTTGACAATATTATAAAGAAGCATAACTGAGGAGCAAAACAACTCTAAAAATACATTTTTGAGCATTTGGCCCATTATCTCTCCTAGCATAGCTGTTTAAGTGTCTCTTTGGGATCTATGTTCTCAAAGTTTCATGGTGTAAACTTCCCATACATGACAATATTTGACCTTTTCATGTGTGAAGCCCCTGAAGATCAGTAATTATGAGCCTAACCACTCATAATTTCACCTGGTTCAATCTCATTTGTTATTTTCTTCAAACATAGGGACATAGGGCATATAAATATATCTATCATTTTATGTATATTATAATTTTTATGCCCTTTGCCAGAAGCCAACCGACTCCGTAACCCATCAGTGGCTTCTGGAACTGGAAACAGAGATCTGGATTAATCAGTAAGTCATGGAATGAAACAGCCCCTATGGGCTTTCTATTTAAAGATAAGTAATACAAAGCTAAAACCACTGTACAAATCATCAGGCTAAACTGTAAATTTAGTCAGTATAATATTACTTCAATTTTTTCTCATAAATGAAACAAGTGTTGAGAGGGCATCTCTAATAGCAGTACAGAAATAAATCTAAGGTAATAAAATACCAACTCTACATCATGAAATAGCAACTCTCTCATATATTGTCTATTTTGCATTATCTAACTGTTATAATAACATATACAGAATTGCGATAGTTATTCTTATTTTAGTAAGATAAATAAACAGCCTTAAGATTTTAAAATGTAATGTTTAGTAAATGGAGAGGTTTTTATTTTTTGCATAAAAAGTATCAGGGAAAATATGTCAAATACAGAAAATTGTGTGTGTGTGTGTGTGTGTGTGTGTGTGTGTGTGTGTGTGTGTTCGGTTCATGTGCCATGTTTTCCTTGTTATATATGCTTCTGTGCACTTGTTAGTTCTGAGTGCATGTGTTATGTGGTGTGCTTGTTTGCGAAGAGAATCTGTATTAGGGTATGAGGCTTGGGGGAGGGGCAGAGGGAAACTCTTGTTTATCCTTAAGGAAGCTGTGTTGATATAGCCCATCCCTGTTGCGAGTGAGACAGTTCATGGTGTATTTGAGAAAAGCTGTTGATTCCTAGTCAGTCCTCTCAGATCAGTTATCACTAAAAGAATAAAATTACTTATAGTTATGTTTACAACGGACGAGCCCCATTCCTATCTCTTCATATCCCTATTCCCACAGAGCTCAAATATATAGCACCTACAATCTTTTTTTGCTTTTATAAAGATGGAAAATTTTGTGTGTCAGGTCTCAACTCTTATAAGCAAATGCAAAATCTCATACTTCCAAATAAAGGATTGGAAATGTATTTCAATCTTTGGACTCTATGACCTTGAGAATCCCTTGCCAGTGGGCAATTGTGTTTGGGAATGCTGAACTCAGGCTTGCCTTTCCATGAATTCATAACAGTAACAAGGTTCTTCCAGGAGGAAGGAATTCCTTAGTTTGAATATGTTGTTTTCAGTTTCCTCACACCCGATAATGGTGGGCGGAGGTTTGAAATCACAGAGTGACACAGTTTGCAACTCTTAGCAGCCCTAAAACTGGCTCTGTTTGTTTGTTTTACAACAACAAAAAATAACAACTTCCTCTCTGAAGGGCAGTGATAAGCACTACTGAAGGCTTTTGCTGAGCCCTGGTGAAATGAAGCCAACTATCTTATGTCACAGAATGCACCCCTAGTTTTCACTGTCCACAGGAGATTCACGCCACTTCCTCCACTGCAGCCCTTCCTTTTCTTCTGTGCAAGGACTTTCCTTTCCTTTCCTTCTGGCCTCCACAGACTGGTTGAAGGTGAACATAAAAAAGCAAAGCCTACCAAAGATACACACACCCACACCCACACCCACACCCCCTCACACACACACACACACACACACACACACACATACATACACATACACACACATACACACACATACACACAGACATACACACATACACACACATATACACAGACATACACACATACACACACATACACAAACACACACATACACACACATACACACATACACACACATATACACAGACATACACACATACACACATACATACACACATACATACACACAGACATACACACATACACACACACACACAGAAACACATACACACATTCAGGGAGAAGGGGAGGGGGAGGAGGAGGGTGAAGGGAGGAGAGGGTGAGACAGAAAGGCACACATAGGAACCATTATCCCCCTTGCCACCTAATAATGTTTTAGGTGTCAATGAATTTAAGTGAACAAAAAATTTGAAAAGAAATGCCCACCTTGGTACCTCCTTCCTATGCTGTTAACATAAGAATGTCCTCGTGTCCACTACTATAAAAGATAATTTTGATCCTATGAAATTATTCACTTCAGGTATTTCCATGTTGATGGCGATGAGTGCTATGTTACCATCCCTGCTCACTTCGCATTAGAGTGACAGTTCAGCTTCCTGACATTTATAAATAAGAAAATTAGTTTTTATTGTTTATTCTTCATGTGCATTGCTAGCTCCCAACTCTTTCCAGATGTGGGCCGAAGAGGAAGCTTTAATTGCTTCTGTGATAGTGCATCTGGGTTTTGCTCATTACATCTAATGGTAAACTTTAAAAGATATATAAATGGGAAGCATTTGAGCCACAGGGACTGTAACTCTAATGGCCTTCACAATACAACGGGAAAAAGAGAACAGTTTACGGATAGAACGCTTGACTGAACCATTTTGTGAGTTTGTATGTGACATGCGTTTCACTAAGAGAATACAAAACCTGGGTAAGGGAACTGTAGGCCTCTAATTGTATTTTAAACAAGAAAAAGAGCAGTTTTCAGTTACTTTAAATCCACTGGACTAACATTTTCCCAGGAACTCTAGCCTGTAGCCATTCAAGAAGATAACATTGTCTGCATTGGATTTTATTAAGGATGCACCATAGACGTATCTGTGCCGTACTGAGAACTTTGGGGTGTTTTAAGTGTGCTTTGTTCATAGTGAGATATGCCAGCAGTATAAAATGCTAATTGGCCTAAGACCTAAAATTGTGGAATATCTCACATATTGATCTCAATGCTAGTTGAGGAATATGTTTTGGATATATTGGGTTGCATAAGATTTTGTATTAAAATCAATCTTACTCATCCAACCTTAAAAATATTGCCCTGGAAAACCGTCAAAAAATCAGAAGTGACTGCAGCCTTCTTTTAAGACACTGCAACTTAGAGTAAATCATTTTATTTCTTTTACATCAATGGCTCCTACAAAGCTGTATTTTGATGACAAGAATATTAAATCCTTTTCTCCAAAAATACAACTTTAAATTCCTACTGATTATCTAATATTACATTTTTTCTTATAAAATACCAAACAATTATTCATAGTGTAGTAGTTCTAAATAATTTCTGCAGCTGTATCTGTTTATATACTCCATTAATGTGTGTCTACATTTCTAGTAAGACTAACGATTGTTCTCTAAATTCTGACACTAATGTTCTGCTTAAAATAATATTGTATCTTATTATTTCCAATTCAGCTGCTTTCTACCACAAGTCTACTGTCTTTAGATTCTTACTTTTTTTTTTTTTACATTACAAATATTATCTCAGTGGAGAGCACACTGATTTGGCCCTGGAAATCACAGAGCAGTCCGGATGTCCATCCGTGTGTTAACAGCATCCCTTGGAGCTTTCTCTCAGCTAAAGTTTTGGGAAACTGGAATTATTTTCTCAGTGTCTACTCCCAGTATATTAAGGACTTTGTAGCTGAAGACACAAAACGACTTTCAGAGAACACAAGTGACATAAGCCATGATGGAGAAAGTTCACAGTTCATATTAAAACGCTATTCTGCCTTCCCTATAACAAACACCAACTCTGATGTGTGTCATGGAAATGCCAGCCACCTGCTGGAGCTGACACTGAAGTGGAAGCTGCAGATTTACCACACACACAGAGGGCACACAGCTCACGCTGTGTCATGCTACCTTTCTGGCTTGTTGTTTGAGCTGCGACGCTTGCAAGCTGTACGAGTGGCACAAGTACAGGGAGAATTTAGGCATTGGAAACTCAGCGTTTTAGGTTGCTTTTTAAGAGTGAGAAATTAGACATAAGAATTTAAGGCCTTTTATGATTTGTATATGCTTGGCCTAGTGAGTGGCACTATTAGAAGGTGCGACCCTATTGGAGTAGGTGTGCACTGTGGGTGTGGGCTCTCGTGCTAGCTGCCCGGAAGTTAGTGTTCTGCTAGGCCTTCACATGAAGATGTAGAACTCTCAGCTCTTCCTGCACCATGCCTACCCAGACTCTGCCATGCTCCTGCCTTTATGATAATGGACTGAAGCTCAGAACCTATAAGCCAGCCCCAATTAGATGCTGTTCTTTTAAGAGCTGCCTTGGTCAAGATGTCTGCTCACAACAGTAAAACTGTGGGGAGCGGGTGTAGCGGCAATCCCAAGATGGTGCCCGGGACTGCTGCCGAGTCTTATGACTAGCACCTGAAAATAAGCCACACCCCATCGTGAGAGCTACGCAGGCGCACCATGACTATAGATCAGGCCATGTGACATGGACCTATGAACGGAGGTTACACAGAGGTTGAGGCGGTTGAGGGAGGTTATAAGGGAGTGTGCTCGGGGGCTGGATTGAGACATTGTTGCTGCTTGCAGACAAAAGAGTTCCTGAATAAACTGCTTTGAGAGAAATGTCCTGGTGTCGCTCCTTTCCTGCTGGTCGGGGTTGGAAGCGACATAAAACTCTAAGACAGGGCCCATTTAATCGTTTCAAAGGAATTAATTAAACAGTTTGTGTTCTTCACCGTTCTTCAGTATGGTAGGCCAGCCAGTCAGCCTCTCTGTTTCATAAGTGATGGGATTCAGGGCAATTATGGTTGGCTAAGATTATTCAGATGCTTCTAGATGAGCTAGTTGTTCTGTCTAGACTGAACATTCTGTTTGCAAGGCACTAGGGGACAGAACTCAGGAATGTCTAAATCAGACATGGCTAAGATGTGACACTGGACATTATAGTTAAAATACTAGAGCTTGGAGATGGAGAGATGGCTCATTCATTAAGAGTACGTGAATCTCTTGCAGTGGACCCAGGGTTGGTTCTCAGTGTCCATACAGCAGCTCTCAATTGTCTGTGATGTTAGTGCAATGTGATTCAATGGCCTTTTCTGTCCTCCACAGGCACAAGGCAAACATACAGTACATGTACACTATGAACATCAGGCAAAACCTTCATAATGCAAAATTAAATACTTAAAAAATGAGTAGATTAGGCCAGTCTCTAACCCACAGAGATCTGCATGCCTCTGCCTTCCGACTGCTGGAATTAAAGGCACGTGCCACTACAACTCTACAGGTCTTGTTTTAATGTTCTTTCTTGTTCAGTGTTTTCTATTTTATTTGATTTTCAGTGTATAGGAATGAGTAGGTCATGTTAAGTCACCATGACATCACTGGCATATATTACCCTTTATATTCTGCATGTGGCTTTCCTATTAGCAATCTAATGCACTCTTTGTACCAAAGCCCTCCTTTTCTAAGTACGTTAAAATGTCTCACTAGCTCTTTCTTATATAATTCTTGTAAACTCATGTCTACGCTTGTTAGATTTTTCTGTGTCTTCCAAAATGGCATCCATGTTAGAAGGAAGGACAGAGGAAGACCAAGTTGGAGGGTGAAAGGATCAGATGGCTACCTTAACTGACTCCTGTGCTGCACCACATCTGTGTTCGTTCTTCTTGGAGCATTTGCCCTCCCAAGAACTCATAGGGATCTATGAGAAGCATCCTACATAGACAAGAAGGGCAGCATTTCTGTCACCAAACACTAACATGCATATACATACTAATCATGTACAACTATGCTAAATAGGTACTGTTATAAAGCAGGCTCTCAAAGACTGAGGAACCATTTATTTGCTTTAATGCTTGTAAATGACCAAGTTATGCATCTCTATGGTAACACTGCTACATTAACATTGTCACACTACTAAAAGAAAGCAGAAATTATCCATTTATTCAAAAGTTTTCCAACCAGGAGAAGGGAAGTGTTTGATCTTTATCTATAATTCATCTGTAAAGCAGATACAATAGTTTATACATGGAGAATAAGAAATGATAGTGAGTTTTTGAAATCTATGCACTTGACAGTTTTGGGAAAAGTTTTCATATCAACACAAATGGAGTAAGAATATTTCTTCATTCTTATTTATTCATGGAATTATGGTCATGACAAAGAATACATTATGCTGTAAAAACCTAACATTAAGTAACTTTTGAAGAGAAGTTTTCTCTTGTGATTGGTATAGTTTTGGTATTGAGTTAAATAACACATTCGATAATGATTCTCCTATCACAATATATACAATTTAGTTTATGCTAATTGAGCTAAATTGATGAGCAGTCTGTATAAATTCAGTTTTTCCCTGCCATGACCAGGAAGGAAAGCCAATTCTTATAATAAGAAAAATCGTGAAAGCCTATTTTTTGCCATTCAGCTGAGTGTTTCATCTAAGATTAGACATTTTCTTTGTACTATGCTAGGGCAACATGAAAGAATGCAATGGTTCTGTGTTTGGATAATTTATTGATTGCTAATGCACAGTTTCCTAAACATCAGGGAGAAGAGTGGTCCATAGCACAGGCATGCCAGCAACATTATTGGAAATTGCAGTTATATTCTCTGTTCTACGTGTGAATAATATTGCTTAATTGAACAAAAGGGATCATAGCAGAATTCCCCATTGCCCTCTGCAATTAGGCTTTTTATAATTTGTTTATAGTAGATGTGTTATCAGAAACACACTGAGGAGATAGATTTTCTGCTTGAATTATAAAGCTCATTTCTCTGTTGATGCTACATGAATATTAGTCACTGAGTGACAGATTTTGTTGTATGTATTTGTACTCACTGTTCTCTAGAGTGCTTGCTATACTATGAATATGCCAGCTGTCTCGTGGGGCCATTTCATAGAATGAGAGGGTTTCCCCATCAAAGGAGAGTAGTTTTCTACGTGGGCTAGAAGTAGAGATCTATTTTTCCTTAATAAATTTGACAACAGGAAAGGAAATACTCTTTACTTATTTCTTCATGCAAATCACACTTAACTTATTGGTTTCTTCATTTTCTCCAGTGACACACAAAGGAATATAGATGATTATAATTCATTTAGGTGGCACATAGAAGCTACTGCAGGAATCTACGATGCATACAAATTCTTTATGCTACACATTTCCACAAAGGGATATGGATATTTGCTAAGATAAACAGTAAACTATATTGAGAGTATGAAATGATAATCGTCTCGAAATAAAAAGACCTTCATCTTGCTCCTTTCATATAGACCGAGCTATGAATCCTAACTCACGAGTGGGCAATATGAATTCTGTACATATTTCAGGTACAGTCTGAAGAAAGGAGTGTACCTCTGGATAAAGCACAACAGGAAAATGAATGGCTCTTAGAGTCACCATGATACCTCAGAGTCTGATAAACGTAAGAGACAACAACAAAGTGAAGAACATATTCTAGTTCAACAATAGCCCTCCTTAATAAGAATGATATTACTTCAAAACATCAGATTGTGCCAATCCCCAGATGATGCACTTGGAATAGTGGGTCCCACACCTCACCTGGGCATCAAAATAGAGCTGGACAGCTGGCCCATCCCCGATGCCTTGTCAGTTTAAGAGAACTGGGCATGAGGTCATGAGAGCTGGTGAGCTGTTCCCTCCCCTCACTGGCTGCAGCGCTCAGGAAAGCAGGCCATGAACCTCTAACCTGGGCAGTCGAGCTGGGCCTGGTTCGGGGGTGGGAGAGCCACCTGAGGGCATAGGCATGGGGGAACTGACTCTACCCACCACGGGTTGAATAGTGGCATGGGCACAAGATAGAGTCTGTCCCAGATGGCCCTGCAAGTTGTCTGGGAAAACCAAGAAAGCTGGCCTTGGTGGAAGAGCTAGCAGTTTGAAGAACAAGCTACCATGTAGACTCCCATCCAGGATCTTGAGTTGGCCTTCCCCAATATCTGCAGATCTATAAATTTTGGAGCACAGGAAGGGTCTGGTATTGCAGAACGAAAGCTGCAGGATCTCTATGATGCAGGGCCACCACAGGATATTTGAAAGGAGCCCACTGGGGAGCCAATATTGATAGAGCAACAGAAGCTTAATGTCTTGAACTATACCAGTGACTCACTGCTGTGAACAATTAGTTGCAAGTAAAGCTATTTAATCAAAAGTACATCGTGTATAACATACCATGATACACTGAAGATTCCATAGTGAGATAGATTTGTTTGTTTGTTTATTTTAAAGTTTTCCCTCTTTTTATTGTTTTTATTTATTTTTTGTTTTCTTTTGTGGGAGTGGTTGCAAGGGTATAGGGCATATATACAGAGATAGGGAGACAAATGGGGTTGGGGTGCATTTTGTGAAATTCACGAACAATTAATAAAAACTTAAAAAACAAACACCTTGGGTTAGTGCAGAGGCCTATATTGTGTATGTGAATTTATAAACTAAGTGTTGGAAAGCTTTATAATCAAAGGATAAAAGTATTATTTTACAGCCTGATGACCTAGCATGACACAGGGCCAGTCAATTAAGTATATGGAGGAAAGATAACCCATGAGAAACCAACCAGCGAAAGGGGAAGGCAAATAAGTAACATAGAAACACCTTTCCACAAAATGAGGAAGCATGCTTCACAGGAAAGAAATCTTGACAAGATTTGCACACATTAGGAATTTTCTCCAACTCACAAACATGGTGTACCCCAAATCAACTGAACTTGTGTAAGAGAAAGTACCCAGTTTTCAAAAGAGTTTGTGGGCTAGCAATGGATCAGGCTGTCATGGCAGCTGCTACCAACATTGACAAATTAACTTCAATTCCAGAGACCCATTTAGTAGAAGGAGGGAAATGATTTCCACAAGATGTCCTCTGACTCCACTTATATACGTGTAATATGTTTATTGATACACATATGTATATCCATGCAAAATAAATTTAAAAAGATGTTTAGGAGTGTTTGCTTGGTCTTCCAGAAGATGGACAAAGTTATTGATTAATTGTAATATTTTGGTTTAGAAATAGTGGTATCTGATATGCTAGTGGCCCATTCAGTGGGAGTCACTACTCTAAACCAATGTAGTATCCTTCATTCCCTTCCATGTAGTGTATCTGAATGGATCATCCAGATCATTGAGAAATCTTACTTTCTAAGTACGAAGACAGGGTCACCTATGGTCAAGTTCCTTAATTTGGCTAGAAAGGAACGCTTTCACTCTACCTTCTTGGAGAAGGTGTGAATATGTTGCCCTGTATTTTCATAAGATTCCTTGCATTACCAGAGGCTAAGATGAGCTCTTCTCATATAAGAACTCTGTGGGGTTTGTAGCAACGAAGTTTTGAGACCATTTTCCTTAAGACTGCCCTTTACATTTCAAAGATTACCAAAAGGAGAATGAAAAAAATCTTGTTCTTCATTGGGGTAGAAGTCCAAATACATCTTAAGGTATTATATATGAAAGCAGTAAAACATAGCAAATGAAAATACTAAAACATAGCAAATGAAAATACTAAAACATAGCAAATGAAAAATTTAATTAATCTATCATCAAACAGCTACTGTAAGTCAGAACAACGTTCCAAATGAGGATTCTTTTTTCCATCTGCTTTTTAAAAACTTTTGCAAATTAATTTAGACACTAGAAATTTGACTTCATGGTACCATAGGGTGTCTAAATATCTAAATCATTATAATATATTAAATAATAATGCATTATTTTTGTACTTTTTTCCAAGATAAGCTATGCTATTTTTTCTTTGGTGGATAACAGATTTTATTACTCCTTTTCCCCTCCCATGCTAAAATTAAATCCCACTGATTCCCAGCGTCTTACAAATGTCACATAGTTAGTAAATGAGGGAGTTTGGATTGAAAACCCAAGCTTTACTAAATCTAAAGTCATCCTTCTCCGAGAAGCTATTATCGAATGACCATCTGGAAAAATGCTTCATTTGTAACAAACAAATGATTAGTAACTATCAAATATTAAAGAAAATAGTAATAGTAAGATTCTGGAAAATAGGCAGAGTGAGCAGTGTAGCCATGAATTAGCTAAACCATTTTAGGCTCCAGATGGGTCACAACTGTGCACCCGCCCAAGAGCTATCTGGATTCTGAAATGAAGGACACACACACACACACACACACACACACACACACACACAAACACACATCAATTAATTTTAAATACGCCTTGACTAGTTCAAAAGGTAGGCAATTCTAATTGTCCCTTTGGCTAGCATATATTTCCCTCTGGTACTCCTGGTTTAATGCCCTCTAATTTTATATTTTACCTGTGTTTCCCTGGCTCCTTCAGGGTGCCTCCCTAGTCTTTGTTGCCCAAGATGCTTCTGGGTAGCCCTTCTGGGGGCTGCATTCTTTCTTACCTACATTTCAGATGATATTCCCCCTGCAGCTCTAAATATGATCCATCTCCCTCTGAATCATGGCTCTTTTCCCTCCTTCCTCTCTCCTAGTCCATAGCCATGCAAATCTAGAGGTTCTACCTCAGTCTACATGCCCAGCCATTGGCCATTGGCTCTTTATTGATCCATCAAAACTCAATTGGGGACAAGAACCTTCAGCATTTGGACATTTAGATTCCTGATTTTGGGGGCCAGATTAATTCTAAGCATTAGAGTCAATCCCCAACAGAGCAGAAAACAAATAGAAGCAAAGAGAAATAATCCAGATGGAAATTTTAAAAAAAAACTTATAACAAGATTGCCAACAAAACTGGAATGACATATTTGAACAAATAAATTGGGCCACTTACTTAAAAAAAGAAAATGTGTAAAAATAAGTGCCTGAATTCTCAGGCACAGCAGAGTAACTGATGTTACCCCTTTAAAATATATGAAATGAGAAGAACAGTAAATTTTCACCCATAAGGACTGTTCAAACTAGTTTGAGTACTTATAAAGCAGAATGCCCACCTAGGAGGAAGATGAAGGCTAAGGCCAATATACAGTCTGATAGAATCATGGGGAGAGTATACTGGGCACAGCTGGAGAAAAGACATCCTGTATGCCAAGTGATGAGGAATAGGTTGAGAAAAGAATCTTTGGGAAGCAGGACAGGAGAAAGCCCATTGCCCATTTCAGAGAAGGCTGAGAAGTGCTGCCTTCCAGTGGGGATTGGGCAGCAAAGGGTAAGAATGGCTGTTTAAGAAAAGAAAGCACCTTTAGTTCTACAACATTTACTTCGTAAAAAATTACTTTCAGTTAACAGGTTACTAAAAGACAAAAACCTGTGAGTCTTGTGAAATAGAGAAATATAAGCCAACGGGACTTAAAAATAGTTTCTATAATCATCACAGAAAAGTTCCTATAATCTAGAAGAAACTACCCAGGGGACGAAGAATTTACTATATAAACTTATATCACTAGAAGTGTCTTTATATCATACTATACCTAAAATACTCAAAATGCAGAAATACAAATAATATTGAAAAGAAAATCATCAATTTTATGTGATGGCAAACCTATTAGAGTAGCTGTGAATTTCTCAACAGAAATTCTTAAAGCCAGAAGCACATTGGATGATATATTTCAAGCTGTATATAAAATGCAGTGAATCGCAATCAGTTTTCTATATCCAGCAAATTTTTTTTGTAATGGACAGCAAAAACAAACAAACAAACAAACAACACCAAAACAAAACCCCTTTCAGGACAAATACGAACTAAGAAGATACTTGTAAACTTTCTATTCAGAAAGGAGAAAGATAAGTATGTCCAAGGTATTACAGATAACAGAAACTATACTAGAATTACAAATGAACAAGTGAGGATTATAAAATAAGAGGAATGAATGCATTCCTTTTGGCAAAAATTCTGAATATTAATGGACTTAGTTCTTCCACTGAAAGACATGAGTTAGCAGATAAGATGAAAAATTAAGACACAAGTATACATTTTCTACAAAAAACCAATCTCACTAGCAAAGAAACACTTTTAAGGATAAAGGATAAGAAAGATATTTCAAGCAAATAGATCTGAAAAACAAACAGGATTAGAAGTACCAAACCAAAATTAAAGGAAAGAGATAAAATGAATGAAAATGACAGAATGAAAATCAATCTCTATTGATTAAGGGAACAGCCATTCAGGAAGAATTATAATTCTAACCATACATGCACCAAACATTGGACACTAATTTTATAAAGCAAACACTGTTGGGTTTTTTTAAAAGGCACATTTGAGTCAGTACAGTTATAGTGAGTGATTTCCATATATTTTCACCAAAATACAGGCCATTCAGAGGAGAAAAAAGTCAAGAGTGGAATACTAGATTTAAGCATCAATATAGGTCAAATTGGCCTAACAGACATCTCCAGAGTGTGCTACCCATGAATCACTAAATACTTACTCTTTAGCAGCCTGTGGAATATTTAAATTTAAGAACAAAAAACATGTTCTATGAGTACAAAATATCTAATAATTTCTAGTAAATTATTTAACTATGATGGAATAAACCAGGAATGAAGAGTAAGAGAAACCACAAGATATATACAAACACAGAGAGATTAAGCACATTATGAATGGAAATGAGTCAACAAAGAAATTAGAAGAGGAATTTAAAAACCCTGGTAATAAAACGAATATGAAAACAATAGAATCTGTCATACATATCAGAGGTAGTTCTAAAGGGATTTTTTTCCTATTCATGTATTCATTAAACAATCGGAGAAATCTCAAATTCCTAGAAAAATAAGAACAAATCAACTCCCAAATCAATAAATGGAAAGCAATCGTACAGGTCAGGAAGCAGTTAGCGAACTAGAAATGAAAAGAAAAATATAAAAACTTATTGGGGGAAAAACGGGAGTTCTTTAAAAAAATAAATAAAAGTAACAAACCATAGCCAAACCAATCAAATCAGGGGGAATATCAAAATTAATAAAATTAATAATGAAAAAAGACATTACAGTAGAAAACAACAAATCTGAAAAGATCATTATAGCTTTTTCAAATATTTACATCCCAATAAATTGAAAAAAAATCTAGAAAAATGAATAAATTCCTAGACGAACATGATCTACAATAATAAAACTAAGAGGATATAAATAACATAAATAGATCTAGAATAAGCACTGACATTGAAGAAATACTAAAATGTCTCCAAACTAGAGAAAAGATCCAGTACTAGATGGACGTAGTACTGAAACCGACCAGAGAATAAAATCATTACCCCTTAAACCAGCGCATAAAACAGCACAATGGAACACTCAAACTTGTTTCATGGCTATAGTATCACCTGGCTATCAAAACTAGACAATGATCCGAATAACATGATAGTATACAATCTTTCTCAGAGGCATAGTAGGTAAAAAAGTTCTCAATAAAACCTTTGGAAACCGTCTGAGTCTCCAGGAATGAAGTCATTCATCACAGTTCACGGGGGCTTTTTTTTTTCCGTCTTTATTAAATTGGTTATTTCTTATTTACATTTAAAATGTTATTCTCTTTCCCGGTATCCAGACCAACATCCCCCTAACTCCTTCCCCTCTTCTATATGGGTGTTCCCCTCCCCATCCTTCCCCCATTACCGCCCTCCCCGCAAGAATCCTGTTCACTCGGGTCCAGCCTTGACAGGACCAAGGGCTTCTCTAGGGGGCTTCTTAACGCTAGGGTTGCAAGGATAGTTCAACACCTGCAAAGTTATATATATACATAGTACATATACTAGCCTTGGACTCAAGAACAGCAATTGCATAATCATTTCCATAAAAGCCAAAAATACTAATGAGTCAGAAATAAAAGAATTGTGTCCCTTTCTTTCCTACTTAGTAGCATCTTTCAGTTTCAGGTAGAACAATAACACAGAAAAAAAATAACAGAGATAAAAGGAAAAGAAAATAGTCAGGTTACAGCTATTTGCAGGTGATCTAATGCTGCAAAGAAACACTAAAGAACTCATCAGAATATCCTTAGATCTAATGAACACTTTGATCTAAGTAACATATAAAGCAAATTTGTCTTTATCTAATAATGAGCCTGCTGACAAAAAAAATCATCAAACAATCCCAATCATGCCAGATTTAACAACACCCAGCCAAGGATGCAAAAAACTCTTCCATAATGAAAGAATTTGAAGTTGACACCAGACAATTCATCCATGCTCTTGGATTGTGAGAATTAAATTTATCGAAAGTGACTACAATATTAGAGTAATCTATATGATCAATGCAATCCCATCAAAATCTCGACATGTTCTTTATAGAACCATAGGAGAAGCAAAGAAGACCCCCCCCCCCTGATATCCAAATCAATTCTGGACAAAGATAGCAGTGTTATTATTGTACAACACTATTAGTGCAGTAAAGATTTCAAGTTATTCTGTATAACCATAGTATAAGAAAAAGTAAATAAAAGAAAAAAAGCACAGTATTGCTTAAAAATATGTAAATCAATAGACTAGAATAACAACTTAGTATTGAACCCACAAAGCTACAGCCATCTGAATCTTGAGAAAAATTCCAAAAACATACATTGGAAGAACCTCTTTAACAAAGGCTGTAGAAAAACTAGTTATACAAATGTTGAAAGATGAAACTAAGTTTCTATTTCTCATTATGTGTATAAATCAACCCCAAATGTATGAAAAAACCTTAGTATAAAAACTTTACATGCTGAAATGGTTAAAGAAAAAGTCAATATTAACTTTTAAGTTGAAATTTTTGGTTTAATTTTCTTTTTATGATTTCTGGATGTAAAAAAAATTAAATATGATACAAATATAAAATAAACTCTAGGAAGGAAGAATTTAGTAGAGAGAGAGAGAGAGAGAGAGAGAGAGAGAGAGAGAGAGAGAGAGGGAGGGAGAAGGAGAATGCAAACAGTTCGAAAAAGATATAAAATTCATGGTAAATTTGCCTCATTGAGAAAAAAGAAGAGTTTCATGAATTTAGACAATTAGTGTCTAGACACAATACAATGAAATTAATATACTATAGCTTACTTGATTATTGAAGAATGAAGAACCCTAACATCTCACACAGATATATTACTTCATTAATTTATGAAAAAGTATCCAGATTAGAACAGGATTCTTTTTATATTTACTCGTCACTTTTAATAAAAAGAGAAATTAACATAAAAATGAAATTCATCCCACTCATCACAGCACACTGGGTCGACTTCCCTCATTTGATGGTGAATCACATTCAAGTTACTTAAAGGGTAAACGTGATCAGAATTTGCCACCAAGAACATTATTCACCAATGAAGAGCTTATTCATTTAAGCAACTTATGATTGTGGTATCACAATTTAAAAATAATTTGATATTTGTTTCCAAATTTAGATGACAGTTTTAAGTGGCATTCATGCTTATGAAAAATGTATCTTTGATACAACTTTATTAATTCTACTCTCACATGACCATAATTTCAGCTTCTTAATTATAAATTATTTGATTTGATAATTTCAATAACTTCACAGTAAATCAAATATCAATTAATATTTTCATAGAATAAAAGTGTTTTTTCCACAGTTTAAAAATGATACATGCCCAGATAGTGACTAAACAAAAGATATAGTATTTAGATTCTGATAGCTCACCTTTCAGTCTCTCATCATTTGTCTGTCTCTATGCCTACTTACCATCTACATTGTTCTTTCAGCTATAAAGCATTTCATCAATATAGCAGTTCATTCCTATTAAAGATATAACACAAAGCTTACATAGGCGAATGCCAGCAACAAACCACCGAACTGAGAACCGGACCCCCGTTGAAGGAATCAGAGAAAGGACTGAAAGAGCTGAAGGGGCTTGAGACCCCATATGAACAACAATGCCAACCAACCAGAGATTCCAGGGAAGCCACTACCCAAAGACTATACATGGACTAACCCTGGGCTCCAACTGCATAGGTAGCAATGAATAGCCCAGTAAGAGCACCAGTGGAAGGGGAAGCCCTTGGTCCTGCCAAGGCTGGACCCCCAGTGAACGTGATTGTTGGGGGGAGGACAGTAATGGGGGGAGGATAGGGAGGGGAACACCCATATAGAAGGGGACAGGGATGTTTGCATGGAATAAAAATCTCAGATTTGAAGACTACAAACCATTTTTCTTCTGAATACAAATATGGTCTCTCCCCCTCTGCAAGGACTTCACAGAAAAATCTGAATAAAAAGCGAGTATCAATTCACCAATTACCGAAACAGATGTTTTTCCATCGCCCTCCCCATGGTGGCTCCTGCTCTATTTGAAAAGTATGTCATAAATATGGACAGAGTTGTTTGTAAGGATTCCTTTAAGGCTCTTTTATGTTGAATGAAACATATAGTTCCTCTCAAAAACTTTAAATAGATAGAAATAGAAGTACAACATCACGAACCAAACCTGACCCTTGACGGTGAGAAGCCTAACATGGAGGTCAGAGAATCCGTCTGACTCAATCCTTACAGCCTGGCTTTTGTTCCATTCATGAATTTAGCAATTGGCCCTAAGAGGTCTTCTGTCTGTAGCATTACGTTTCTCGCAGTGCAACATTAAAGTTGAAGCTGTTTTTCATAACCAAATAACTGCTTGAGTTGGGGCGCCAGGATTCTCCTACATGATTTATTCTCTGGTGATTTACACTAGCTGAGGAGGAAGGGTCCTGTGCCTGCAAGCTGTGCGTGTGGATCGTGACCATGTTCTCTTCCCCAGATGGAAACAGACAGAGGAAAAGCAAAGTCTTCCTGCAGGAGCGGCCCCACTCTGGAGGCCCCTCGACAGCTGCGTGGAGGGCCACCTGGGCCACGGCCCCTTTCAATAGCTGGATATCCTGTTGGGCTTTGCTGCTGCAGAACTGTCCGGGACAATCGCCTGGGAAGTGAATTGTGACTTTCCAGGGTTTTAAGCTTGCCAAGATTAGTTAGGAAAACACAGTTTGGGGTTATACAAATTCCAAATATTCTGGCTCCCTTGTTGCCTGAAACTCGAAAGAAAGAGAAAGTATTTGTGGGGTTTGTGAGTTTATGTGTCTTCTGAAGCAAGAGTTCCTGTGTGAGAATGTATAAATTATCAGATGTTTCTGTATGCAAGCCAAGGCATCCTCTAAAATGGTACAATTAAAACACGGACACTCCCTGTGTGCCTCGAGGAATAGCAAGCAGAAACTGTTCTCAGAGTATGACAAAGAAACGCTGACTGTGAAGGTCCAAAATCATTGTTGAGACTTCCCTGGATATGCAATGTCTTCAAGTTTTAGAAAATATATTCATTTAAAATTGTCTGGATGATCTCGAAAGAAATAGAACTGATGATATAAAGGAAGTTGGAGAGAAGAGGAGAGGGAGAGGAGAGGGAGAGGGGGAGGGGGAGGGGGAAGGGGAGGGGGAAGGGGAGGGGGAGAGGGAGAGAGAGAGAGAGAGAGAGAGAGAGAGAGAGAGAGAGAGAGAGAGAGAGAGAGAGAGAGAGAGAGAGCTCTGTGACTAAGACCATTTGCTGTACAATCAGGGGACCTGAATTGAGATCCCACATCACGAACCAGGGATCTCTCCCAAATCCCTGTTACTCCAGCCCCTGGGGATTTTGTTGGAGGATGGTTTTGTGCACTGTGTATTCAGAGGCTGAACTGTGCCCAGAGATCTGGTTACAATCCAGACATTGGCATTGTTATTATCTTTGGAGCATCTCCTGTCTCAATGTTCTGTAAAGATTGTTTTCTATCACCTCTGATTGGTTAATAAAAAGTGGATTTAGCCAATAGCTGGGCAAGAAAGAGAAGGCAAGACTTTCAGGCCCAGTGAGAGGAGTCTCTGGTGGGGACCAAAAAAAGAGAGATTAGCCATGAGCAGGATTCCAGGGTCATCACCATGAGGACACCACCAGCAAGAACATCTAGGGCAAGACTAATATGGTAAGTAAGTAATGAAGCAAGTGGCTGGGAAGTAGACCAGGCTGGTACAGTCACGTTAAAATAGCTCAGAATCTGCCCAGTTTAGTGCCTGAAGTTTTTAATAAAAATACAAGGTCTTTGTGTTATTTATTGGGGGAGATAAAGGGGTAATAGAAAAGCACCCTCCCTCCAATTTACTTTGCAGGATTTATTTCTGCCCTCCACATGCAGAATTAACCGCACCTACAACATTTGTGGCGATATACTCAGATAGACACACAGATATGTAGACACAAATAAATGTTTTTGTAACAGAATGAAAAACACAAATGTCTGCTTGTGTCTTTCCTATGAGGTGAGTCCAACGTTTCAAACAGAGTCTATAGAGGGATATATTCAAGTGGACAACTGAGTTGGGAAGATCCTTAGACCCTACAACATCCAAAAGTATTGGCTTGTCCTTATTTGAAGTGGATAAACACATAAATATATAATGCCAAGAGATTGTAAGTGTCCCCTTCCTCTCCCTTTCCAGTTTATGTCTTAGCCTTCTGAATAAGCATCCTTATCGATCCACAGCATGTTTTAACGTCAGGAGCTTTCTCACTAAAATGCCGAACCTTTTTGTCTACATTAGATTAAGGAGTATTCCTTTCCTTCCTGTCTTAATTTTGGTTTAGAGAATGGTCTTCATTGAAACAGTACAGGTTAGCAGAATTGTTAACTCCCTAAAGGGAGTAGCCATCTATCGTGAAGATGGTGGATTGCTCAGTTGACAGGCATCTATTTGAAAAGATGACTTTAAATGATTAGTCAGGTGTCAGACCTTGTAATTGCGATATTTAGCCTTGTGCTCAGCTTTATCTTGCTACATTTATCTTTCCTGGAATTTAGAGAATGAGAGAGACGTCCTAAGCACAGAAACAGTCTGTGCTTATTCCAGGCCCCACCCACAAGTGCTAACTCTGCTGGTCACCTCACGAAGATTAAATTCTATGACACGTATGACAGACATGTCATCACTCTAGATCAACCCTTCATGTTTTTGCTCATTCAAATCAGAATCAAAATGGCTACCATTTTAAAGGGTATACACAAGCCACATTCCACAAGAAATCGAGAGGTAACAAAACACTAGATCACTGGATTTCATTAAAAAGTGAAAAATTTCATCTGTGACGTATGTTACTCAACCTTCACTGGAATATTACAGTCTATTTGTTCTAAGCCTAAAGAATTTAAAGCTGAGTCAAGGAATGAAATAGCTAACCCTGAGCAGGGTCAACGAGCAGAAATTCTGTTCACTCCCACCATCTTCCAAACATTTAACACTGAGGCTACAGCACTTGTCTCCAGTGTTATTTGGACTATACTAATTAGAATACAAAATACTAAGAACTATATGTATTCGGTGACAAACTCCAAATGTTAACTATTATGTCTTACTTTTCAAACTGTATCCAGACTGTATTCAAATTTCATTTTGAATCGTGAAGTGCTGTTTTCTATGTATATGTATATACACATGCACACATCCTTGAATATGGATATACCAGACACTTCTTTTTTTTAAATTATATCTCCATCATGTTCTCCAGTCTACTGCCACTCTGCACAAGTCCCTGCTATTGTCTTGGTTTGGAAAATATGTGACTTTTGACATGTGAGTCTTCAAATAATTTGAATTAAAAATAGGTAAATTTATATTGTAATTTTTTTTGCACAAATGTAGCTCCCCCTTCTCGGTCATCAGAGAGTAGTGCCTCCTGTATCTACAGAAGCAAAATAAACAGTGGACTGTGGGTTTATGCCATGCTTAGCTCTCATATTAGTGTGTGTGGGTATGGGTCATTTCCGGGTATGAATGTCATTGGTTATGTATATTAAATTCCTCAATAAGAATTTTGATTTTCTGAAACATTTTTTTAAAAAAAGGGAGTTGGTTCAAGAATAGCAATATTAGCACATTTGAATGGCTTGGGAGGAGAGAGAGAGAGAGAAAGGGAGGGAGAGAAAGAGAGAGAGAGAGAGAGAGAGAGAGAGAGAGAGAGAGAGAGAGAGAGAGAGACTGGATTCCCAGAAGTTATATAAGATTGTAAAGTGTGGATCAATTCCACAGAGTTATCTTCTGACCTCCATGTGTGAGGTGTGGCACGTGGAACCCCATAGGCACCACAATAAAGAATAAACACATAAACGGCAGCGATACACATCGTACTAATGTGTTTCAGTGTGAGTAATCAAGTCTTAGACACCAGTCTGCTAATTTTCTATCAGATAGACCCGATTGCCCAGTCTCTGACTTCTAGCTACTAACACCAAAAAGAAAAACAAAAAACAAAAAACGAAAAGCAAAGGCAGAAAACATAGAAATATATGAATGCTATATACAAACTATAATAAAAGAAAAATGGAATATTTTTGTTTATTAATTAAATGCATATTCTCAATTAATATTCTTAAAGAAAAGCATGCATTTTGGGGTTACTGAAATGATCTCATTTGTACTACTTCAGGGCTGTGTATAATGTTTGAGGCAAGAGGCATGGAATACAGAATGTGCACATGTGATGATTAGAATGTGGTAACACAAGATAAACAATTTAAATCGCATCTTATACAATATTTTTAAATATTTTCACATTTATGAGCATATGTGACATATTTCTCATGTTTTATATTCCATAGAATGTATTATACAAACATTAAAATATATTCACTGATGATAAAACACAGGCATAGTTCTAAAGGACTCGAGTTATTATGACATATTTTTGATTTTGCATTTTATGGAATGAAGACTTACATTCTAATTATAGTATGTATTCTCATTTAAATTTCTATTCTTGTTACAAACTGATGAAATTGGCTTAACTGCAGAAAGATTTTTTTTTTGTTCACAATTGTATAATGTTAATTTCATGGTCAAATGGTTCCATTGGTTTTAGAATTGTGGCAGAGCAGGAAGACAGCAAAGGGACATAGTGAGGAAGGCTGTTTATCTCCTGGCAGCCAGCAAGCAGGGACAGGAACAAAGAGGAGAGAGAGGAGGAGGAGGAGGAGGAGGAGGAGGAGGAGGAGGAGGAGGAGGAGGAGGAGGAGGAGGAGGAGGAGGAGGACGAGGAGGAGGACGAGGACGAGGACGAGGAGGAGGAGGAGGACGAGGACGAGGACGACGAGGACGAGGACGAGGACGAGGACGAGGAGGAGGACCAGGAGGAGGACCAGGAGGACGAGGAGGACGAGGAGGAAGGACAGAGAAGAAAGAGGGAGAAATACAGGACGAATGAAGTGGAACAAAGACAGAAGAAGGGAGGAGTGGAGAGTCCAAGGGGGAGGAAGGACAGACACGAGAGGAAGGAGGAGAAGAAAGAAGACTGTGGAGGAGGAGGGATAGAGAGAGGAGAAAAGAAAAGGGGGTGGGGTCAAGGAAGGAGAAGAACAAGGACAGAAACTCAAGGAAGGAACCGGAGGAGAGAGGCCAAGGAGAAGGAGGAAGAAGAGAAGGAAGAGGAAGAGGAACAGAGACAGGAGGAAGGAGGGATATACTCTTTAGAGATACCTTTAGGAGCCATACCACAGCGCGTGCCCGGCTTTGTCCTGTTAAGCTCTACCTCTGGACAATCCCAACTGAACTCTGGAATAACTCATCAATGGGCTGAGGACAAGGACATTTGCATTAAAAAACAACTGTGGCACATTAGGAGTCCTCCAGACACAATCAGGTCTCCAAGCCCTCTGTGTCCCTGGACATTACTAAAACAAGGACCACTCCATCGAGGCTGTACCCAAGCCATAATGGTCTATTGTTATGTTAGTAGCACATTTATATATACACATAGGTTAGAAAAGTTATAGGCATAGTGAATTCTGCATAATTATAAGATAAAATTTTAAATAATTATGCAGAATATTACTAGATAAATTCTATGAAAGGAGCTCTTTCAAGGTGAAAATAAAACATTTTAAATGCAAATTAAGATATAATTATTGATCAATTGAAATCTACCATTATATTAAGACATAATGCCATTTTCTACACTACAGAAATATATGAAATCAAATTACAACTTCTGAGTGGAATGTTGGATATGATCCAAAGATGACAGATGTGAAAAAGAAAATTTGTCAAACTGAGGGAAAATACAAATCACTGATTTGCAAATATACCCCTGAAACACTGGAAAGGATACTGATGTCATGTCTGCATGGTCATTATAGGGTTACTACAAGTAACACCTCTTATTATTTACTATGTAGAAATAAATTTCAATAAAATAACTTGTTTTAGTATAGAAAGTTTTAAAGTAATTGAAAATTTGTTTTCAATACTTTTAATAATGGAGGTTATTTTATTTGAAAATAATTGTGTGATGATTTGATGACTTATATGTCCTCAAATATATTGAAGAGGCAACATTCTATTCGACAGGAGTGATAGCAATTCCCTGGAAAAAACATTTAGCTGTCCTGTGCCTAAGGTTCAATTTTCAGTATTTTTTTTTCTGTTTTAAAACCACACGACATCACCATCGTGCTCATTTGTATACAAGAGAGTTAGGAACCAGAGAAGTTTAAGTTGTTTGTACAATGTACATGGCTATTGAATTCTAGAGTATGGGTTGTCCAATTCTCCAAAGTAAACAAGGAGCAGATACACATTCTCTTTTTAAAAAATTCATTTTACACCCTGCTTATCTCTCCTGACCCATCTTCCCACAATCCTCTCTCCTCCTCCTCTGAGACGGTGCCCTCCTACCCCCAGCTCTGGGTATCCCCAACCCTGCGGAGCTAACTGCAACCTCTCCCACTGAGGCCAGACAAGGCAGACCTGCTAGAATATATCCCACACACAGGCAACAGCTTTGGGGAGAGCTCCTGCTCCAGTTGTTCAGGACCCACATGATGGCCTAGCTGCACATCTGCTACAATGTGCGGGGAGGTCTAGGTCCAGCCTGTGTATGTGTTTTGGTTGGTGGTTCAGATTGTGTGAACCCCCAAGGGTCCAGGTTCGTTGACTATGGAGGTCTTCGTGTAGCATTCTTAACCACTTTGGGGCCCAAAATCCTTTTCCCTAGTCTTCCCTAACAGTCTGGGTCAGCTGCTTGGTGGAACTGCTCAGAGGACAGCCATGCTAGACTCCGGTCCGAAAGCACAACACAGCACCATTAACAGTGTCAGGGACGAGTGCTTGCATACTGGATGGTCTCAGGTTGGGGCCATTATTGTTTTGCCATTCCTTCATTCTTTGCTACAGCTCTATCCCTACATTTCTTGTAGACAGAATAAATTTTGGGTGGAAGGTTTTGTGGGTGGGTTGGTGTCCCTATCACTCCACTGGGGTTCCTGCCTGGCTACAGGAAGTGGCCTCTTCAGGTTCCATATCCCCAATGCTGTATTTTACACCTAAAGTCACCTCCACTTAGTCTTGTGTGCCACTCCTATCCCAGGTCACTGTCCCATCCTGGAGTTGCCTTCCCACATGACCACCCCTATCAGTTGCAGAGTCCCATCCATTCTCAAAGCCATATAGTCATCTCTCCTGTCCCTACCCACACTTGATCCTGGACCACTCCTTCTGCGCATCTCCTCTCCCATCAAATTCCTTCTCTCTACCTAACATTTAATGACTTCTTTATCCCCTTTTCTAAGTGAGATTCAAGCATCCTTGACGTGCCTTCCTTCTTGTTCAGTTTTTTTGTATCCGAGGACTGTAGCATGGGTATCCTGTTTTTAATGGCTAATATCCACTTATAAGTGAGTACATACCATGCATACCCTTTTAGAGTTGAATTTCCTCACTCAGGGTGATATTCTCAAGTTCCATCCAGTTTCAGGATGTCTTGACTTTTAATAGCCGAATAGTACTTCATTGTGTAGATGTACCATTTTTCTTTGTCTATTCTCTCTTGAGGGATATCTAAGCTGTTTCCAGTTTAAGGTATTACAAATAAAGCTTTTGTGAACATAGCTGAGAAAGAATCTTTGTGGGATTGTGGAGCATCTTTTGGGTATATACCCAGGAGTGATACAGCTGGGTATCGAGGCAGAACTAGTCCAAGTTTTGTGAGAAACTGACAAATTGATTTGAGAACCTGCCAAATTGATTTCCAAAATGGTTTCACAATATTGCGCCCCCACCAGCAATGGAGGAGTGTCCCCCTTTCTCCACATCCTCACCAGCACATGCTAGCCCTCGAGTGTTTGATCTTAGTCATTCTGCCTACTGTAAGAAGGCATATCACAGTTGTTTTGATTTGCATTTCTCTGATAACTAAGGATGTTGAACATTTCTTTAAGTGCTTCTCGGCCACTTGAGATTCCTCTGTTGAGAATTCTCTGTTTATCTGTGTTCTATTTTTTAATTGGGTTATTTTGGGTTGTTGGTTTTTAACTTCTTGAGTTCTTTGCAAATTTTTGCTATTAGCCTTCTTGTCAGATGCAGGGTTGATGAAGATCATTTCCCCATCTGTAGGCTGCCATTTTGCCCTACTGACAATTTCCTTTGCCTTACAGAAGCTTTTTAGTTCCAGGAGGTCCCATTCATCAATTGTTGATCTTAGAGTCTCAATCATTGCTGTTCTGTTCAGGAAATTGTCTCCTATACCAAGTCATTCAAAGCTGTTTCCTACTTTATCTTCTACTAGATTCAGTGTATCCAGTTTTATGTTGAGGACCTTAAACCACTTAGACTTGAGTTTTGTGTGGGTGATAAATAATAACCTAATTTTATTCTTTTATATTTAGATATGCAGTAAGACCAAATGTTTTTTTTTCCATTGTATCGTTTTGGATTCTTTGTCAAAAATCAATTGTCCTTAGGTGTGTGGTCTTATTTCTGAGTCTTCTATTTGAGTCCATTGTTTAACATGTCGGTTGTGGTACCAACACTATGCAGGATTTTGTTTTTGTTTGTTTGTTTGTTTGTTTGTTTGTTATATCACTATTTCTCTTTAGTTTAGTTTGAGGTCTGGGATGGTGATTCTTCCAAAATTTCTTTTATTGTTCAGGCTTTTTGTGGTAATCCTTGGTTTTTGTTTTTCCATATGAAACTGAGAATTCCTCTTGCAAGATCTGTGAAAAATGTGTTGGAATTTTTATGGGAATTGCATTGAATCTGTAGATTTCTTTTGGCAAGGTGTCCATTTTCACTATGTTAATCCTACTTAGCAATAATTATAGGATATCTTTCCATCTTCTGATATATTCTTCAATTTCTTTTGTCAGGGACTTGGATTTCTTGTTTTACAGATCTTTTACTTTGTGCACTAGAGTTACACTAAGATATTTTATATTATTTGGGGCAGTTGTAAAAACTAATTCCTGTCTCAGCTAATTTATCATTTATATAAATGAGAGCTACTGATTTCTTTGAATTAATTTTGTATCCAGCCACTTTTGAAGTTTTTTTTTTTTCAGCTGTAGTAATTCTCTGGTAGAAATTTGGGTGTCGCTTATGCAAATTATCATTTCATCCTTAAATATTGATACTTTCGTTTCTTCCTTTCTAATCTATATCCCCATGATGTTTTTTAGTTGTCGTATTCATTTGGCTACAACTTCAAGTACTATATTCAAAGACTAGAGAGTGGGTAGCCTTGTCTCGTTCTTGATTTTAGTGGAATTGCTTTAAGTTTCTTTGCATTAAGTTTGATGTTGGCTATTGAATTGCTGTATGATCATGTAGGTTTAGGTGTGTGCCTTGTATGCCTGGTCTCTCCAAGACTTTTTATTTGAAGATGTATTAGATTTTTCAAAGACATTCCCAGCATCTAATGAGATAATGATGTGATTTTTTTTTCAGTTTGTTTACATGATGGATAACATCGATAGGTTTTTTTGTATATTGAAACATCCCTGCATCCCTGGGATGAAGCCTGCATGATCATGTTGGGTGATGCTTTTGATGTGTTGCCGGATTTGGTTTGTGAGGTTTTTAGTATTTTTGCATCAATATTCAAAAAAGAACTCTGTCTGAAGTTCTCTTTCTTTATTGAGTCTTCATGTGATTTAGGCATCAGGGTGACTGGGGCTTCATAGAATGAGCTTGGCAGTAGTTCTTCTATTTCTATGTGGTGTAATACTTTGAAGAGTGTTGGTAACATCTCTTCTTTAAAAGTCTCATAGAATTCTACACTAAAACCATTTAGCCATGGAATTTTTTTTTTTTTTTTTGGTTGGAAGACTTCTTTTGATGACTGCTTCTATCCTTTAAGGGTTATAGGGTTGTTTTAGGAGTTCACCTAATCTTATTTAACTTTGGTAAATTTCATTTGTCTAGAAAATTCTCCATGTCATTAGGAGTTCCAATTTGTTGGATACAGGGTTTTGAAGTAAGACCTAATAATCTTTGAATTTCCTCAGTGTCTCTTGTTCTCCCTTTACATTTCTGATTTTGTTTATTTGGATACTGTCTTTCTGTCTTCTTGTTAACTTGACTAAGGGATTTTTTTTTATCTTTTTGACTTTACAAAAGCACCAGATCTGGTTTTATTGATTCTTTGTATTGTTTTCTTTTTTCTTTGGTAACTAATTTATTTCAGCCCTGGTTTTGAACTTTGATTATTTCTTACCTTCTATTCTTTTTGGTGTGCTTGCTTCTTGTTGTTCTTGTTCTTGTTCTTCTTGTTCTTCTTGTTCTTGTTCTTCTTGTTCTTCTTGTTCTTCTTGTTCTTGTTCTTGTTCTTGTTCTTCTTGTTCTTCTTGTTCTTCTTGTTCTTGTTCTTCTTCTTCCTCCTCTTCCTCCTCCTCCTCTTCCTCTTCCTCCTCCTCTTCCTCCTCCTCCTCTTCTTCCTCCCCCTCCTCCTCCTCCTCTTCCTCCTTTTTCTTCTTTTCACAAGTATGAGAGATTTCTAATTTCTTTATAGAGGCACTTAGTGCTATGAACTTTCCTCTTAGCACTGCTTTCCTTGTGTCCCATATGTGTGGGGATGTTGTGCCTTCATTCCCATTGAACTCTAGAAAGCCTTTAATTTCCTTAATTATTTTAAAAAATAAAATAACTTCTGACTCAGAAACTATTGAGTAGATAGTTGTTCAATTTCCATGAGTATGTAGGTTTTCTGTTGTTGAAGTCAAGCTTTAACCATGGTGGTCTGATACAATACAAGGTGTTATTTCAATTTTCTAGTATCTGTTGAGGCTTTCTTTGTGACACACCATCTGGTCAATTCCTAGAAAAGGATCCATGAGGTGCTGAGAAGAAAGTATATTCTTTTTGTTTGGGTGAAATATTCTGTATATGTCTGCTAGGTCCATTTGATTCATGATGCCTGTATGTTTCATTATTTCTTTGTTTAGTTTTTGTCTGGATGAATAGTCAATTAGTGAGAATGGAGTGTTGAAGTCTCCCACTTATATATACAATATGATGTGCAATTTGAGAGTTAACAATGTAGGATTGATAAAGATCTTTAGCCAATCTGTTGGTTGCCATTTTGTCCTATTGACAGTGTCCTTTGCATTATAGAAGCTTTGCAATTTTATGAGGTCCCATTTGTTGATTCTTGATCTCAGAGTATAAGCCATTGGTGTACTGTTAAGAAAAGTTTTCCCTGTGCCCAAGTGTCCAAGGCTCTTCCCCAAATCCCCTTCGAATTGTGTCAGGTCCTTGATCCACTTGGACTTGAATTTTGTACAAGGAAATAAGAATAGATCAATTTGCACTCTTCTATATGCAGACCTCCAGTTGAATCAGAACTATTTGTTGAAAATGCTGTCTTCTTTCCATTGGATGGTTTTAGCTCCTTTGTCAAAGATCAAGTAACCATAGGTGTTTCGGTTTGTTTCTGGGTCTTCAATTCTATTCCATTAATCTCCCTGCCTGTCTCTATATCAATACCTTGCAGTTTTATCACTTTTGTTCTGATACAGCTTGAGATCAGAGATGGTGATTCCCCCAGAATTTATGTTTTATTGTTGAGAATAGTTTCCCTATTCTGTTTTTTGGGTTTTTTTTGTTATTCCAAATGAATTTGGAAATTGCTCTTTCTAACTCTATGAAAAATGGAGTTGGAATTTTGATGGAGATTGTACTGAATCTGTAGATTGCTTTTGGCAAACGGCCATTTTTACTATACTGTCAATCCATGAGCATGGGAAAATTTTCCATTTTCTGAGATCTTTTTCCATTTCTTTCTTCAGAGACTTCAAGTTCTTGTCATAGAGCTCTTTCACTTGTGTGGTTAGAGTCACACCAAGATATTTTATATTATTTGTGACTATTGTGAAGGGTGTTGTTTCCCTAATTTCTTTCTCAGCCTGTTTATCCCTTGAGTAGAGGAAGGTTACTGATTTGTTTGAGTTAATCCAGAGACTGCCCCACCTGGGTATCCATCCCATATGCAGCTACCAAACCCAGTCCCTACTGATGATGCCAAGAAGTGCTTGCTAATAGGAGTTTGATATGGATGTCTTTTGAGAACTTCTGCCAGAGCCTTCCCAATACAGATGAGGATGCTTGCAGCTAACCACTGGACTGAGCACAAGGACCCAATGGAGAAGTTTGAGAAGGACTGAAGGAGCAACCCTATAGGAAGAACAACATCAACCAACCAGACCCAGCAGAACTCCCAGGGACTAAAGCACTAAACAGTGAGAACACATGGAGGGACCCATGACTTCAGCCGCACATGTTGCAGTAAATATTAAAAGATAGATAACCTTTTAATCCTTGCTGCCACTGCCATCATTGGGCCACATGGCACTGTGGGGGTACTTTTATCTCATTGGCTCTATGCTGCCCCCTAGTACTTTCAGACTCAAGTGGTCCGTGAGCCATTCCAGAGTGACATGTCACTACTCTGGTCCCTGGAGTTATGCAACTAATCCTAAAACTAACCCTGAAATCAGGACTCAATAAACTGTAATTTATCAACCAGATTTATATGTTAAATTCTCAATCCACAATACATCCACCCAATAAACTCACAACTGATAAAGATATTAAATGCCCACCTAGATAAGATAAATTGACCTATGGAAATCCATCCCTTAAGAAAAATTCATAACAACCTGTATCTATGTAGAGATGCATGGCATGGACCATTTAAGTCTGCCTCCATGTTGCCTCTCTTCTTTCTGTTTCTCTCTTTTCTTCTAAGAGTTTGTTCCCGCTTACCCTTCTTTCTCATCCAATGGCAGGCCTTGTTTTGTCTTCTGTTTGCCTTCACCTTCAGAATGACATCAACCTACATACATATTGTAGCAGAGGATGGCATTGTCTGGCATCAATAAAAGGAGAAGCCCTTGGTCCTGTGAAGGTTTGTTTCCCCAGTGTTGGGGAATGCCAGGGCATTGAGGTGGGAGTGGGAATATCCTCATAGAAGCAGGGGGAAGGGCAAGGGGGAAAGGGAGAGGGAGGGAAAGGTATACCATTTGAAATGTAAATACAAAATACATAAACTGTCCAATAACAAAAAGAGAAAATATAACTAACATTATTTCTTTTACAAATGTTGGTTTCTAAGAGTACTCAGGGAGAGGATGAGTGGGGAAAGCAGAGCTAACCTGTACAGTTCAGGAATAGAAGGACTGATGAAGGTGGGTGGAGGGATGTAGGGAGAATGGATGTCCAGCTGGGATGGCAGGATGCTTAGGGCAGCTTGGTATGTCCCAGAGGACTCAGAGCGCATAGAAGATGTGGAGAAACAGAAGCTAACAGGTATGGTTCAGGATCCACAGGTCTGACGAGGGTGGACAGAGATGTTGGAGAAGAATGGAGGTCTAGAGGGGATAGGATGCTATTTAAGGCAGCTTGTCCTGCCCTAGAGGACTCAGTAAACAGAGAAGATCGAGATACAGATTCTTATATAACAAGGCAATATATTAATTAAGTCAGCCATTTCACAATAATTAATCTCTATGTGAATTTGTCTTTATATAAGAAACTATTAAAATTATATGCCATAAAATTTCTGTATGATTTTCCTATTTAAGTATTTCTGGGGTCTGTAATTCTGTCTTATTCTTATTAAACAGTGAACACTTTTTAAAAAAATGCTGTATAAAATATTAAATTAGATGTATGTGATCAAAAGGAAATAAAAGGCAAACGTCAAGATGGAGGTTTTTCATACGAATGGAAATGATCACCAAGGGTTTTCCCCGTCTGATTTCTTATTAAATTCCTGACATTTTTGCACACTGTGTCCTATTTCTCTGACATTCTACTGAATGAAAAATGATAAAGCACAGTTAATGATTTGATTATAGTCTAGAATTATATCTGATATGTCAAGATAAATGTTAACACTGATAGAGAATTTATGGATTTGCAGGCAGTATTTAATTTTTGGAAAGAAATGTTTTATTAAAATTATTAATCATTTATTATTGTCAACAGAGCTCTGTGACAGGTTTCATTACACAGCAGTAAAAGATGCTGCATATAATCTCTTTCCAGAATGTCACACAACACACAAAGCATTCTGAAGAGAAGCGGTTTTGATCTGGTTTCCACAAAGTTTTATACCGACATTAGTTTTATATAAAGAGAATTTTTATCTGAAGAGAAAGGAATCTGCAAATATATATGCTTTGCTAGAAATGAAACTTCTAAGAGACTACATATTTCAGAGATGCATTTGTTAATATATTTTGTATTTTCTATTTTCAAGATACAAATATTAATATTTTCAGCAAATTTTTGAAAACTGTAAGACTACTACAGGAAAATGTAGGACATGAGAGGATGAGAAGGACTATAGGAAAAATAATTTCACATTAAGAATGTTTGAGAAAGCCATAGAGAAATTCATAAGTTTTTCATAAGGCAAGTGTGAAATCCTCCTTGCCAAAGTGTCAAGGAGGTACCAGAGACCACACAACATTATAACTTATTGGATTGCTCTTGGTTTCTTACTAGAACTTTATAAAAAGAGGCTTTTGATGATGATACCAAACACTGGTTACAGAACGGATCATGCTGGTACTGATTTAAAAGCATTCTTCTTGCTGGTGTTTTCATGGTACTAGAAGATGCTTTATAATATTCTGGGGGGGGGTGTAAGAGTAATCAAACAGTTTATACAGTTTATTTTGGCTGTCTAATTAAATTAAGAGCCATCCCACAGGACACCAGTACCTGGTATCTAAACCAGGGGGAAAAATTCATGCTAGGAAGGTCATAGTCCTTACTACTATTATTTTGCTAAAGAGACAGAGTACGAAATTGCTTCCTAAGTAATTACCCTTATCCTTAACTGAATATCCACAGAGTATTGCTTTGTCAGAAAAGTTTATATATGCAGTGGATAGTAGTTCATGCCGAGACACATCACTAGTCAACGTGCAGCGACTGAACGGAATGGTCAGCCCTAAATGGGACTGACCCAGCACACCCGTTCCTACTCAAGGCTCAGGAAAAGGGAAAGGAAAAAGATTGAAAGAGACAGATGGGGAAGGTTTCTGGGAAGATTTAATATCTTTTACATAGTGTAAGATTGCCACACTCATGAACCCAGTGCACCAGTGTTTGTCTACGTATGACCTGTATATACCAAGCCAGTCAATGTTCCAGCTTGGATTGGAAAGAGGTTCATGAGGCTATACTGCTAGCTGAGGAACTCTTGGTAGCTGATGGTCAATGCAAGTGGAAGAGTTGGTTGTTCTCACCCATGTGGTGGGAGAAGAGGAAGAAGGCATGAAGTTGAGAGAGAAGGTGGATGAGTCCAGAGGGAGTTGTAGTGGGTGGATGTGGATGGATATGATCTAAAATGTATTGTATTTATGTATGAGATTTCCAAAGGATAATACAAATTAAATATACAAAAACTTATGTTTACTTTACTGTAAACTAACTAATAAAATATTTTCTACACTGACCTTCTGTTCCAACAAGACATTTCACTAGTGAGGAACAGCATGTCAGTTAAAATGTGAAAAGGGCAACTTTGAAAATCTAATATTGAATTTGATCAATTACAGCCCATCTTTTTTCATGCTAGTTGAATTCTGGTTGTTTATCTGGAAATTGGAGAGTTATCAGCAGTCTTGAGCTATAATAAGGAGATTTGGAGCACTTAGCTGCTCTGTGCAGAAAACTATCAAATACAGGCAAAGCATCCTTACCAAGGGGGAAACCTCTGAGGTCATCTGAGTTTCCTTAACTACCTAGCTGTGGCAGGTGAAAACAGATGGTTTGATTTCTCCGTCATTCTTCTTGAAATAAAATTATTACATGACCAAGAACACCAGTGAATCATTTGAGAAACAATGACTTCAGTATACTGAAAACTGAACTCTACCGTGTGTGTGTGTGTACACACGTGTGTGCGTGTGTGTGTGTGTGTGTGTGTGTGTGTGTGTGTGTTTATGTAAAGCTAAATTTGCTTCCAGGGAATAGTTTATGTATTTGGAAAATTGGTTTGAAAAATGAAACCTTGCAAAATGAAATTCAGTCCTCACCACTCAGTAGCACGAAAGCTTGTGGCACAAACAAGTGATTGCAAATCAGGCCTTAGTTGAATTCCACAAAGGTAGCATGTTGATTAGATCTAAGAAAATGGTCCACCAACAGGGAACATGCATGTTGATACTTGAGCAGGTATATGCTGATAATTTGTTTTAAATGACCCACCTGATAGCATGAGAAAAATTCAAGTGTGGGAAAAATAGAATTTATACTAAGTGTGCACTTGGCTTAAACTATTTCCAAATCAACAGTCTTTAACTGTGTAATTTGAAGTCTCTCCTTGGAAGCAAAAACCTTCCCAGGCTTGTTCAGAACCAAGCATGTTTTGGTGCCAGGAACAAATTGAAGGGTCAGCATTAGCGATGTAAATGTTTTCATTATCGTAAGTGCTTCAGGAATATTTGTTTTTGATGATAGCCTAATTGTACGGAAAAGGGCAAGTCCACATTTGCACTTTCTTGTGGTTGTTTTATCCTTTTCTTGTTCTTTTAATTCCTTAATCTTTTTTTTTTATAGTTCAGTCCTTTCCCCCTGCCAGGAACGGCCCTCTGACTTTTCCACATCCCATACCTCCTCCCTGCACCCCATCTCCAAAACGATGTCCTCCCCGCCACTACCAACCCTTTACCCCCACATGACCAGACCTCCACACTCCCTGGGGCCTCCAGTCTCTTGACAGTTAGGTGCATGTTCTCTCACTGAGTCAAGACCCAGCAGCCCTCTGCTGTATCCATGTTAGGGGCCTCCTATCAGCTAGTGTATGCTGCCTGGTTGAGGGCCCAGTGTCTGAGAGATCTTGGGGGTCCAGGTTAGTTGAGACTGATGGTCTTCGTACAGGGTTGCCCTCCTCCTCCTCCTCCTCAGCTTCTTCCAGCTTTTCCCTAATCACAGTACAGTGGTCACCAGTTTCTGTCCATTGGTTGGGTGTAAATATGTGCATCTGACTCTTTCCTCTGCTTGTTGGGCCTCTCAGAGGGCAGCCATGCTAGGCTCCTGTCTGTAAACGCACCATAGTATCAGTAATAGTGTCAGGCTTTGGGACATCCCCTTGAGCATGTCACTGGATCTCCTTTCCTTCAGGCTCTTCTCCATTTTTGACCCTCCAGTTCTTTCAGACAGGAACAATTCTGTGTCAGAGATTTTGACGGTGGGATGGAAAACCAATCCCTCCACATGGTACCCTGACTTTCTCCTGGAGTTGAACGCTGCTAGTTTCCTCTCCCCACTGTAGGACATTTTAACTAAGTTCTCTCCCACTGAGTCTTGAGAGTCAATCACCTCTCAGGTCTCTGAAACACTCTAGAGGGTCCCCCTGTCTCCTACCTTCCAAGGCTGCCTATTTCTATTCGTACTGTTAGCCCTCAAGGCTTCATTCCTGTCTAATACCACCACCAACCCCCATTCAGTGTCAGTACCAAATTAGGTTCCCCTCTTGCCTTCCCTATTGCCTTTCCAAGACAGGCTCCTCCTCCCTCCCCCCTCCTGAGATTGCTTTCTTCTTCTCCCCAAGTGGTATTAAAGCATCCTCATTTGGGCCCTTTAGCTTGTTGACCTTCTTGATATCTGTGAATTGTATCCTGGGCATTCTGTACTATCTATTTATTAGTCAATGCATACCATGCACAGCCTTTTGGATCTGAGTTACCTCACTCAGGATAATATTTTCTAGTTTCATCAATTTGCCTGCAAAACTCAAGATGTCCTCATTCTTTTTTTTTTTTTTAAGATGTCCTCATTTTTAATAGCTGAGTTGTATCCCACTGTGTAAATGAAGCACAGTTTTTGTATCTATTCTTCTGTTGTGAGACATCTGGGTTGTTCCTGGCATCTGGCTATCACGAATAAGGCTGCTATGAACATAGTGGAACGTGTCACTGTGGCATGGTGGGGAATCTTCTAGGTATATTTCCAAGAGTAGTATAGCTGCGTCTTCAGGTAAATCTATTTCCAATTTCTTGAGGAACCTCCAGATTGATTTCCAGAGTGGTTGTACCAGTTTGCAATCCTTTCAGCAATGGAGGACTGTTCTCTTTCTCTGCATCCTCACCAACGTGTGTTGTCACCTCAGTTTTTTATCTTAGCCATTCTTATTGGTATAATGTGGAACCTCAGGGTCATTTTGATTTGCATTTCCCTGATCACTAAGGACTTTGAACATTTCTTTAAGTGTTTCTCAGCCTTTTTGAGATTCCTCTGTTGTGGATTCTCTGTTCAGTTCTATATCACACTTTTTTATTTTTTATTTTTTGATCGGGTCATTTGGTTTTTGATGGTTAGTTTCTTGAGTTCTTTTTATATTTTGGATAGTATCCCTTTATGAGATGTGGGTTAGTGAAGATTTTTTTTCCCACTCTGTAGGTTGCTGTTTTGTCCCTATTGACTATGTCCTTTGCCTTACAGAAGCTTTCCAGTTTCATGAGGTCTCATTTGTCAATTCTTGATCTTAGAGCCTGAGCCATTGGAGTTCTGTTTAGGAAAATTTCCCCTGTACCAACGAGTTCAAGGCTCTTTCCCACTTTCTCCTCTATTAGATTGAGTGTATCTGGTTTTATGTTGAGGTCCTCAATCCACTTGGACTTGAGCTTTGTGCATAGTGACAAATATGGGTCTGTTTTCATTTTTCTACATACAGACTGCCAGTTAGACCAATACCATTTATTGAAGATGCTTTCTTTTGTCCATTGTGTAGTTTTGGCTTCTTTGTCAAAGATCAAGTGTCCATAAGTGTGTGTTTTTATTTTATTTTATTCTGGGTCTTCAATTCCATTTTATTTGTCAATCTGTCTGTCTCTGTACCAATACCATGCAGTTTTTATCACTATTGCTCTGGAGTAGAGCTTGAGGTCAGGAATGGTGATTCATCATTGTTTATCAGCTCTAGACATTCTCTGATAGAATTTTTGGGATCACTTATGTATACTGTCATATCATCTCATCTGCTAATAGTGATACCTTGACTTTTTCTTTGCCAACTTATATCCCCTTAATCTCCTTTTGTCACATTATTGCTCTAGCTAGAACTTTGAGTTTTATATTGAATAGATATGGGAAAGGTGGGCATCCTTTTCTTGTCCCTGCTTTTAATGGGATTGCTTCCCGTGTCTCTACATTTAATTTGACATTGTCTTTTGGTTTGCCATAAATTGCTTTTATTATGTTTAGGTATGAACCATGAATTCCTGATCTTTCCAAGACTTTTAACATGAAGGGGTATTGTATTTTGTCAAGAATCTAATGAGATGACATGTGTTTTTTTCTTTGAGTGTGTTTCTATAGTGGGTTATGTTAATGGATTTTTGTATATTAAACCAACCTTGCACCCTGAGATGAAGTATACTTGATCATGGTGAATGATGGTTTTGAAGAGTTCTTGGATTCAGTTTGTGAAAATTTTACTGAGTATTTCTGCATTGATATTCATAAGCGAAATTGGTCTGAAGTTCTTTTTTTGGGGGGGTCCTTGGGTGGTTTAGGCATCTGACTAATCGTGGCTTCAAAGAATGAATTAGGTAGTGCTTCTTCTATTTCTATTTTGTGGACTAGTTTGAGGAATATAGGCATTAGATCTTTCTTTAAAGTCTGTTAGAATTCTGTACTAGAGCCTTCTGGCCCTGAGCATTTTTTGGCTGAGAGATTTTTAATAATTTCTTCTATTTCCTTAGAGGATAAGGGCCTGTTTAGATAGTTTATCTGCTCTTGATTTAACATTGGTATGTAGTATCTATCTAGAAAACTATCCATTTCACCTAGATTTTCCAGTTTTGTTGAGTATAGCCTTTTGTAGTAGGATTGGATGATTTTCTGAAATCCCTCAGTTTATGATTTTCATTTCTAATTTTGTTAATTTGGATACTGTCTCTGAGACCATTTGTTTGGCTAGGGATTTATCTGTTTTGTTGATTCTCTCAAAGAAGTAGCTCCTGGTTTTGTTGATTCTTTGTATAGTTCTTTTTGTTTCTACTTGGTTGATTTCAGCCCTGAGTTTGACTGTTTCCTGCCATCTACTCCTCTTGGGTGTGTTTGCTTCTTTTTGTTCTAGAGTTCTTACTTGTGCTGTTAAGTTGCTAGTGTAGTATCTATAATTTTTTTTTAACCAGGGCACTTAATGCTTTTTTTTTTCTTTTTTTTCAGAGCTGGGGATCGAACCCAGGGCCTTGCGCTCGCTAGGCAAGCGCTCTACCACTGAGCTAAATCCCCAACCCCCACTTAATGCTATGAACTTCCCTCTTAGCACCGTTTTCATTGTGTCCCATAAATTTAGTTATGCTTTGTCATCATTTTCATTGAATTCGGGGATGTCTTCAATTTCTTTCTTTATTTCTTCCCTGACAAAGTTATTATTGAGTAGAGAGTGATTCGGTTTCCATGGGTATGTGGCTTTCTGTTTTATTTGTTGTTATTGAAGATGAGCCTTAGTTTGTGGTGATCTGATAGGTTGTATGAGATTATTCCAATCTTCTTTTATCTGTTGATGCCTCTTTTGTGGCCAATTAATTATATGGTCAATTTTGAAGAAGGTACCATGAGGTTCTGAGAAAAATGTATACTCTTTTGTTTGAAGATGAAATGTTCTATAGATATCTGTTAAATCCATTTCGTTCATAACTTCTCTTAGTTTCACTGTGTCTCTGTTTAGTTTCTGTTTCAATGACCTGCCAAAAGCTCTCCTATATAATGTTGCCAGCTTTATTAATATTTGTTTGCTTGCTTGACCCTCTTGCCTTGTCTTGCTGTGATAGAACAAATCTCCTTTCCAAATGATCCTGCTTTCCTCTTGGTACCAACTTTATTTACTTATTTATCTATCTATTCATTTATTTAGCACAACCTTTAAACTATGAGTACTATCAACTCCTTTCCTCACAGTTCTCCCAATCTGTGCTGTGTATACCTAGGGGAAATGTATAACAAAACAGAAGGGTACCTGGGTTCAAAAAAAAAATCTCTTGGCAAATTATTGCAGATGGAGAATATAGTTATATTTTTATGTCACTGTCTAAAATCTAAAAGAGAACAATCATACTGCAATGGCAATTATGGTTCCCATAGTATTAGACAAGAGCTAGAAACTTCTGCTGTCCAACAACATGCAGAGCAGGCTGAGAAGCACATGATTTGTACCTGCTTGAGGATAGGAAGGGTAGGGAAACTTTCACTGTGTGTAGCCCTCGTGTGGGATTAAGATAAGATTTTAAAAATTGAATAAATTAATGGGTTTGAAAATTAATGAATAAAAATATATGCTCTAATTAAATTATTGAAGCATAGGGTCTGTTGGAGGCAAAATGGTGTATGAGTTCACATGACCAAAACGAGTGGCTGGTTTGTCAAACACAATCATTGTTAGCTTTTCTGAAGTTTACTACTGAAGTCATGTACTTGGTTGAGGTAAGAAATGAAATAATGGAAGGATCTTTTTCCATTTCATTAGAAAGAAGTTTTTCTTTGATGACTACTTCTGTTTTACAAAAGACAGGTACAAATAAGGCACAAATAATAGTAATCTGGGCAGCAGCTCTCTGCTCCCAAACCCCGTGGGAGAGAGACCTCACCGCCTGATCAAGTGGGCACTCCTGAGGCTGCAGAGCGGAGGAGACCACCAACACTGCCCACCCCTGCCCACATCCCTGGCCCAAGAGGCAACTGTATAAGGCCTCTGGGTTCCCGTAGGGGAGGGCCCGGGAGCGGCAGGACCCCTGCGCCTGAGACACTGCCGGAACCTGAAGGAAACAGACCGGATAAACAGTTCTCTGCACCCAAATCCCGTGGGAGGGAGAGCTAAACCTACAGAGAGGCGGACACACCTGGGAAACCAGAAGAGACTGCACTCTGTGCACATCCAGGCGCCAGAGGAAAACACCAAACGCCATCTGGAACCCTGGTGCACGGAGGCTCCCGGAAAGAGCGGCGCAGATCTTCCCGGTTGCTGCCACAGCGG
This sequence comes from Rattus norvegicus, assembly GCF_021556685.1. Classification (NCBI taxonomy): domain Eukaryota; kingdom Metazoa; phylum Chordata; class Mammalia; order Rodentia; family Muridae; genus Rattus; species Rattus norvegicus. Next base: position 44,735,813 of record NC_141553.1, read on the forward strand.
AGAGGACTTAGGCAGTAACCCACGAGCAAACTTGAGCCTTGGAACTGCAGGTAGGACCAACTTTTCCCCTGCAAGAAACCTGCCTGGTGAACTCAGGACACACAGAGGCAAAATTCCTCTAAGGCCGGGCACTTCCTGTGTTTACCGGAAGTCCCACACCGGCGGATCCCGGACCGCAGCAGCTCCCTGCTCCCAAACCCCATGGGAGAGAGACCTCACCGCCTGATCAGGTGGGCACTCCTGAGGCTGCAGAGCGGAGGAGACCACCAACACTGCCCACCCCTGCCCACATCCCTGGCCCAAGAGGCAACTGTATAAGGCCTCTGGGTTCCCATAGGGGAGGGCCTGGGAGCGGCAGGACCTGGAGCGGCAGGACCCCTGCGCCTGAGACACTGCCGGAACCTGAAGGAAACAGACCGGATAAACAGTTCTCTGCACCCAAATCCCGTGGGAGGGAGAGCTGAACCTTCAGACAGGCGGACACACCTGGGAAACCAGAAGAGACTGCACTCTGTGCACATCCAGGCGCCAGAGGAAAACACCAAACGTCATCTGAAACCCTGGTGCACGGAGGCTCCCGGAAGGAGCGGCACAGATTTTCCCGGTTGCTGCCACAGCGGAGAGGACTTAGGCAGTACCCCACGAGCAAACTTGAGCCTTGGAACCACAGGTAGGACCAACTTTTCCCCTGCAAGAAACCTGCCTGGTGAACTCAAGACACAGGCCCACAGGAACAGCTGAAGACCTGTAGAGAGGAAAAACTACACGCCCGAAAGCAGAACACTCTGTCCCCATAACTGGCTGAAAGAAAACAGGAAAACAGGTCTACAGCACTCCTGACACACAGGTTATAGGACAGTCTAGCCACTGTCAGAAATAGCAGAACAAAGTAACACTAGAGATAATCTGATGGCGAGAGGCAAGCACAGGAACCCAAGCAACAGAAACCAAGACTACATGGCATCATCGGAGCCCAATTCTCCCACCAAAGCAAACACGGAATATCCAAACACACCAGAAAAGCAAGACCTAGTTTCAAAATCATATTTGATCATGATGCTGGAGGACTTCAAGAAAGACATAAAGAACTCCCTTAGAGAACAAGTAGAAGCCTACAGAGAGGAATCGCAAAAATCCCTGAAAGAATTCCAGGAAAACACAATCAAACAGTTGAAGGAATTAAAAATGGAAATAGAAGCAATCAAGAAAGAACACATGGAAACAACCCTGGACATAGAAAATCAAAAGAAAAGACAAGGAGCTGTAGATACAAGCTTTACCAACAGAATACAAGAGATGGAAGAGAGAATCTCAGGAGCAGAAGATTCCATAGAAATCATTGACTCAACTGTCAAAGATAATGTAAAGCGGAAAAAGCTACTGGTCCAAAACATACAGGAAATCCAGGACTCAATGAGAAGATCAAACCTAAGGATAATAGGTATAGAAGAGAGTGAAGACTCCCAGCTCAAAGGACCAGTAAGTATCTTCAACAAAATCATAGAAGAAAACTTCCCTAACCTAAAAAAAGAGATACCCATAGGCATACAAGAAGCCTACAGAACTCCAAATAGATTGGACCAGAAAAGAAACACCTCCCGTCACATAATAGTCAAAACACCAAACGCACAAAATAAAGAAAGAATATTAAAAGCAGTAAGGGAAAAAGGTCAAGTAACATATAAAGGCAGACCTATCAGAATCACACCAGACTTTTCGCCAGAAACTATGAAGGCCAGAAGATCCTGGACAGATGTCATACAGACCCTAAGAGAACACAAATGCCAGCCCAGGTTACTGTATCCTGCAAAACTCTCAATTAACATAGATGGAGAAACCAAGATATTCCATGACAAAACCAAATTTACACAATATCTTTCTACAAGTCCAGCACTACAAAGGATAATAAAGGGTAAAGCCCAACATAAGGAGGCAAGCTATACCCTAGAAGCAAGAAACTAATCATCTTGGCAACAAAACAAAGAGAATGAAAGCACACAAACATAACCTCACTTCCAAATATGAATATAACGGGAAGCAATAATCACTATTCCTTAATATCTCTCAATATCAATGGCCTCAACTCCCCAATAAAAAGACATAGATTAACAAACTGGATACGCAACGAGGACCCTGCATTCTGCTGCCTACAGGAAACATACCTCAGAGACAAAGACAGACATTACCTCAGAGTGAAAGGCTGGAAAACAATTTTCCAAGCAAATGGTCAGAAGAAGCAAGCTGGAGTAGCCATTCTAATATCAAATAAAATCAATTTTCAACTAAAAGTCATCAAAAAAGATAAGGAAGGACACTTCATATTCATCAAAGGAAAAATCCACCAAGATGAACTCTCAATCCTAAATATCTATGCCCCAAATACAAGGGCACCTACATATGTAAAAGAAACCTTACTAAAGCTCAAAACACACATTGCACCTCACACAATAATAGTGGGAGATTTCAACACCCCACTCTCATCAATGGACAGATCATGGAAACAGAAATTAAACAGAGATGTAGACAGACTAAGAGAAGTCATGAGCCAAATGGACTTAACGGATATTTATAGAACATTCTATCCTAAAGCAAAAGGATATACCTTCTTCTCAGCTCCTCATGGTACTTTCTCCAAAATTGACCATATAATTGGTCAAAAAACGGGCCTCAACAGGTACAGAAAGATAGAAATAATCCCGTGCGTGCTATCGGACCACCACGGCCTAAAACTGGTCTTCAATAACAATAAGGGAAGAATGCCCACATATACGTGGAAATTGAACAATGCTCTACTCAATGATAACCTGGTCAAGGAAGAAATAAAGAAAGAAATTAAAAACTTTTTAGAATTTAATGAAAATGAAGGGACAACATACCCAAACTTATGGGACACAATGAAAGCTGTGCTAAGAGGAAAACTCATAGCGCTGAGTGCCTGCAGAAAGAAACAGGAAAGAGCATATGTCAGCAGCTTGACAGCACACCTAAAAGCTCTAGAACAAAAAGAAGCAAATACACCCAGGAGGAGTAGAAGGCAGGAAATAATCAAACTCAGAGCTGAAATCAACCAAGTAGAAACAAAAAGGACCATAGAAAGAATCAACAGAACCAAAAGTTGGTTCTTTGAGAAAATCAACAAGATAGATAAACCCTTAGCCAGACTAACTAGAGGACACAGAGAGTGCGTCCAAATTAACAAAATCAGAAATGAAAAGGGAGACATAACTACAGATTCAGAGGAAATTCAAAAAATCATCAGATCTTACTATAAAAACCTATATTCAACAAAACTTGAAAATCTTCAGGAAATGGACAATTTCCTAGACAGATACCAGGTATCGAAGTTAAATCAGGAACAGATAAACCAGTTAAACAACCCCATAACTCCTAAGGAAATAGAAGCAGTCATTAAAGGCCTCCCAACCAAAAAGAGCCCAGGTCCAGACGGGTTTAGTGCAGAATTCTATCAAACCTTCATAGAAGACCTTATACCAATATTATCCAAACTATTCCACAAAATTGAAACAGATGGAGCCCTACCGAATTCCTTCTATGAAGCCACAATTACTCTTATACCTAAACCACACAAAGACCCAACAAAGAAAGAGAACTTCAGACCAATTTCCCTAATGAATATCGACGCAAAAATACTCAATAAAATTCTGGCAAACCGAATTCAAGAGCACATCAAAACAATCATCCACCATGATCAAGTAGGCTTCATCCCAGGCATGCAGGGATGGTTTAATATAAGGAAAACCATCAACGTGATCCATCATATAAACAAACTGAAAGAACAGAACCACATGATCATTTCATTAGATGCTGAGAAAGCATTTGACAAAATTCAACACCCCTTCATGATAAAAGTCCTGGAAAGAATAGGTATTCAAGGCCCATACCTAAACATAGTAAAAGCCATATACAGCAACCAGTTGCTAACATTAAACTAAATGGAGAGAAACTTGAAGCAATCCCACTAAAATCAGGGACTAGACAAGGCTGCCCACTCTCTCCCTACTTATTCAATATAGTTCTTGAAGTTCTAGCCAGAGCAATCAGACAACAAAAGGAGATCAAGGGGATACAGATCGGAAAGGAAGAGGTCAAAATATCACTATTTGCAGACGACATGATAGTATATTTAAGTGATCCCAAAAGTTCCACCAGAGAACTACTAAAGCTGATAAACAACTTCAGCAAAGTGGCTGGGTATAAAATTAACTCAAATAAATCAGTTGCCTTCCTCTATACAAAAGAGAAACAAGCCGAGAAAGAAATTAGGGAAACGACACCCTTCATAATAGACCCAAATAATATAAAGTACCTCGGTGTGACTTTAACCAAGCAAGTAAAAGATCTGTACAATAAGAACTTCAAGACACTGAGGAAAGAAATTGAAGAAGACCTCAGAAGATGGAAAGATCTCCCATGCTCATGGATTGGCAGGATTAATATAGTAAAAATGGCCATTTTACCAAAAGCAATCTACAGATTCACTGCAATCCCCATCAAAATACCAATCCAATTCTTCAAAGAGTTAGACAGAACAATTTGCAAATTCATCTGGAATAACAAAAAACCCAGGATATCTAAAGCTATCCTCAACAATAAGAGGACTTCAGGGGGAATCACTATCTCTGAACTCAAGCAGTATTACAGAGCAATAGTGATAAAAACTGCATGGTATTGGTACAGAGACAGACAGATAGACCAATGGAATAGAATTGAAGACCCAGAAATGAACCCACACACCTATGGTCACTTGATTTTTGACAAAGGAGCCAAAACCATCCAATGGAAAAAAGATAGCATTTTCAGCAAATGGTGCTGGTTCAACTGGAGGGCAACATGTAGAAGAATGCAGATCGATCCATGCTTATCACCCTGTACAAAGCTTAAGTCCAAGTGGATCAAGGACCTCCACATCAAACCAGACACACTCACACTAATAGAAGAAAAACTAGGGAAGCATCTGGAACACATGGGCACTGGAAAAAATTTCCTGAACAAAACACCAATGGCTTATGCTCTAAGATCAAGAATCGACAAATGGGATCTCATAAAACTGCAAAGCTTCTGTAAGGCAAAGGACACTGTGGTTAGGACAAAACGACAACCAACAGATTGGGAAAAGATCTTTACCAATCCTATAACAGATAGAGGCCTTATATCCAAAATATACAAAGAACTCAAGAAGTTAGACCGCAGGGAAACAAATAACCCTATTAAAAAATGGGGTTCAGAGCTGAACAAAGAATTCACAGCTGAGGAATGCCGAATGGCTGAGAAACACCTAAAGAAATGTTCAACATCTTTAGTCATAAGGGAAATGCAAATCAAAACAACCCTGAGATTTCACCTCACACCAGTGAGAATGGCTAAGATCAAAAACTCAGGTGACAGCAGATGCTGGCGAGGATGTGGAGAAAGAGGAACACTCCTCCATTGTTGGTGGGATTGCAGACTGGTAAAACCATTCTGGAAATCAGTCTGGAGGTTCCTCAGAAAATTGGACATTGAACTGCCTGAGGATCCAGCTATACCTCTCTTGGGCATATACCCAAAAGATGCCCCAACATATAAAAAAGACACGTGCTCCACTATGTTCATTGCAGCCTTATTTATAATAGCCAGAAGCTGGAAAGAACCCAGATGCCCTTCAACAGAGGAATGGATACAGAAAATGTGGTACATCTACACAATGGAATATTACTCAGCTATCAAAAACAACGGCTTTATGAAATTCGTAGGCAAATGGTTGGAACTGGAAAATATCATCCTGAGTGAGCTAACCCACTCACAGAAAGACATACATGGTATGCACTCATTGATAAGCGGCTATTAGCCCAAATGCTTGAATTACCCTAGATCCCTAGAACAAAGGAAACTCAAGACGGATGATCAAAATGTGAATGCTTTACTCCTTCTTTAAATGAGGAAAAAGAATACCCTTGGCAGGGAAGGGAGAGGCAAAGATTAAAACAGAGACTGAAGGGACACCCATTCAGAGCCTGCCCCACAGGTGGCCCATACATATACAGCCACCCAATTAGACAAGATGGATGAAGCAAAGAAGTGCAGACCGACAGGAGCCGGATGTAGATCGCTCCTGAGAGACACAGCCAGAATACAGCAAATACAGAGGCGAATGCCAGCAGCAAACCACTGAACTGAGAATAGGTCCCCCGTTGAAGGAATCAGAGAAAGAACTGGAAGAGCTTGAAGGGGCTCGAGACCCCATATGTACAACAATGCCAAGCAACCAGAGCTTCCAGGGACTAAGCCACTACCTAAAGACTATACATGGACTGACCCTGGACTCTGACCTCATAGGTAGCAATGAATATCCTAGTAAGAGCACCAGTGGAAGGGGAAGCCCTGGGTCCTGCTAAGACTGAACCCCCAGTGAACTAGTCTATGGGGGGAGGGTGGCAATGGGGGGAGGTTTGGGAGGGGAACACCCATAAGGAAGGGGAGGGGGGAGGGTGATGTCTGTCCGGAAACCGGGAAAGGGAATAACACTTGAAATGTATATAAGAAATACTCAAGTTAATAAAAAAAAATAAAATAAAAAAATATATTTAGGTGAAAGACATCTACAAACGCTCATGTTATTCATCGCCGTTCTCTCTAGAAGTTCCTGATAACTCAGTGGCAGGGTTTAAGTCCAGGATAAACACACAAGAGAGAAGACATTCCATAAAGAACAAAATGGAAGCTTGTGCGTAGAAAAAAAAATAATAGTAATCTGAGTCTACTTAATGCAGAATTGATTTGAGCTCAAAAGTAATATTAAACACTTAAACCTGGAATGGTGGTTTCGTAGGATGAGTTGGAAGGATTGTGGAGAACTTAAAGGCAGCCTGCCGTACAGTGAGCTTTCAGGCTCACCTGTCTTAAAGCCACAGAGGGATGTTGTAGGTAGTTCATGAGTAAGTATATATTTTACTTGGATTTTTTTAAGTTATTAGAGAACCCAACAGGCCCAGATTTATATGGAATGTCAAAGGCCTAATTTGTTTCAGCAAGTAATTCATAAATCTACCCTATTGATGATACTGGCTTAGTTAGATTCTCTATTCCTATGATGAAACACCATTATCAAAAATCAAGTTAGGGAGAAAATAGACTTATACTTGTACATTGTACTCTATCATTGGAGGAAGCCAGGACAGGAACTCAAACAGGGCAGGAACCCGGAGCCAGAAGCCGATGCAGAAGCCATGGAAGGATGCTGTGTTACACATAGCTTTCTTAGCATCCTTTTTTTTTTTTTATGGGATCCAGGACCAGGAACCCAGGTATAGCAGTACCACAATGGGTTGGGCCCTTACCACATCATTTGCTAATAGGAAAACGCCACATCCCCTTGTCTACATCTTATGGAGGCAGGTTTTCAATTGGAGATCCTTCTTTTCTGATGCCTCTAGTTTGTGTCAAGTTGACATAAAACTATCCAGGACAGTCTGTGTTACCAAAGTTACAGAAATGATTTATAGAGATTTCAGGTTTAAAAAGTCTTCACTGAAAGCATGACTTAGTCATCCACAGACATAAAACTCTTGAAACGTGTAAGATCTTAAAGACACAGACACAGTTATACAAATTACACATTAACAGTAAAGGTTTCAGAGTCTTTGTTATTAAAGAAATCCTCTATTTTTATTTTTTTAGGTTTTTACTTTACATGTACACATATATTAAAAGATATTGTATGTTTTTGAAGCCCCAGGGACAATATCTTCATATTTTAATCCTTTTCAGTTATTCTTTTCATTAAATATTTTTGTACTATTTAAATTCTGAGTCAAAGAAACCATTCTAACAATTTCTTTATTGTTTTGTTAGAAGAGACAATTACAAATAATTATATAATGAGATTCTGGCTTATAATGTTCAAAAGACCATTCAATGACTATTAGTGAAACATTTAGAATGATAGCAATCTAGATATTGTTTTGCTACCTGAGTCTAAATTTTAATCATAAAACATTTAAATGATAAGTGAGTGATTCACAACTACTCTTTTAAATTATTTATTCTTCAGTCTTTATTCACAGAGATAAAAGTGAAGGTTACATAATTTAGTGTTTTCTTTTTATCTGTGCTCTTATTTTTTTATAAGTCCCTAAGTATGACTTGGTAATACAAATATTTTAGAAAAATATAGTCCATTTTGTAGAGCATAAACTGATTGTTTAGCTCTACCTATTACAAATAGCCCACCTTTGATCTTTTCCTTATCATTTCAAAAACACTCTTTTGAGAAATTTTCTTTGTTTGTTTTTTATTATAGGGACTCACTGAATAACCCAGTCTGGCCTCAAAAACTACCACGTGCCTGCCTCAGCTTCCTGGGATCTGGGATTATAGGCATGAACTACCACTCTTGTAGATGGATCAGATTGTAAATACTGTGACTGATTGTAACTGATGTGTTCATTTTAGTATGACGTCGTCTTTGGATGCTTAGAAAATAGTTGTCATTATTGTGAAAAGGGGAGTGACCCCGCCTCTTTTCCCCTGTACAGTTCTCTCCTCCTACGCCCTCCTTCTGTTCCTTCTCTTACTCCCATGTTAATTATAGAACCAAAGAGATTGTGTTGCTTTCACTCAAGCTATTTATGGTAACACAGACACTTTCTTGTCTTTCCAGGGGAAGACATAAATGGGGACATTTTTAGACAGAACCTAAAGTTGCTGTATGCCCCTTCTATTGTATCCTTAGCACATCAATGTGTCTGAAGCTATGTAGGACAAGTCTATTGTGACAAAAACAAATATTTGCTAAGAAGCACAGTATGCACTCATTTGCTTTCAAATTGTGGTTTTATTTTCTTGAATAAAATAAGATTACCCACCTTTTCTCTTTTCACAGCAGGCTCTTAGGGTTATGCCTCCACAGGAAGTTTGGGGAGCTGTATAAAGTGTGAAGAGGACTATGGGAAACGACTCCTCTTGAGTTGAATTTCCAAAACTTTCTAGGATATAATTTATATACATTATAATTTATTTTTCCCCGAAACACATGACTGCATATTCCTATCTCCTGGTACACTCATTTTTATTTACTTACTTATTTAGTGTTTATGAGTTTGCTTGTATGTTGCAGCCAGAATTCTGGAATTTTGGTTCTTAAAAAGAATATCGTTTTGTTCTAATCCCATGCGTGAGGATATGGGGTCACTTTGCAGCACCTGACGATAACTCACCCTGTGCTCTAGGGAAGGCATGGTTTTGCCAGCGGCAGATAGTTTCTGCTACTGTACGATGTTTGGAATTCTGAGAAGATTTTTCAGAATATAGAGACACGCTAGAGCTCTGATAGGCGGGGTTGGTGACTGCTTGTCATTTGTTGGTAGTCATGCTCAAAGAAGAAACAAAAAGAAAAAATTAGATTCTGGGGTCTCTGTCCCTCTCTATCTACTCTATCCTTCTCTCCTGTCTAGTGATAGGAGGTGAAACAGAGGAGATAAAGGGTGGGAGAAAGAAGAACCCACAAAGTAGCAAAGACAAGCTATGGTATTGTCTGTTTACCACGCGCATGCCTGGTGCTACCAGAGCTCAAAGACACCTTGAAATCTCCTGGAATGAAATTTCAGATGATGGTGAACCACCATGTGGGTAATTGGAACTGTATCCAGGTCCTCTCCAAGAAAAATATGTGTTCTTAAACTCTCCAGCCCCCACTGACATGTTTGCCAATGTTGTTTATTTTCATAGATGTTAATGAACAGGTACTTCTGCCAAGCTAGCATTTTTTTTCCACAAAAAATGCACCCCACCCTACCATCACTTCAGGATATCCTAATGACCATCCCAGTTAAGAGCTACAGGGTTCCATGAATTTATATATATTTTTAAATACACGGGAAAACATTTTCAAATTAGTTGGTTTCAGTTTTTTCCAACATTTTTAATTAACACCTCAAACCTCACTAATACCAGTCTTTAAAGAAACCATCATTCTGTGTTGACAGATCTAAACTCATACAGAGCAAAAATATGAAGATTCTTTTGTCCTTTTTTTTTTCTATAGAAACTCCAAAATGATTTGTTAGCTTTGAGGATTAATCTTACTGTATTACTAAGTAGTTTTCTTCATGTTAAGTCCAAAGTATCTACATTATGTTTAGCAGTAGAGAACGTATCATTGTTAGCTGTGAGAAGTGCTTGTGAATTAGTCATTTAGTTATACAGCCAACATGGTTTATATTATCAGGCGACAAACCTGACCAAAAACCTCTCCAAAGAAGTAGCTTCTTTACTCTGAATTTGTGTACTCCTTGCCCATATATGCAAATATATTAAATCATCAATATATGTTTACCACACTGCATATTCATGTGAATTTCATGGTTTAGACATAAGAAATCAAAACATTTCTTATAAAGTAAATGCCTATAATAGAGTATTAATAACAGGATAATTCAAAGTATGAGTTTCTTTATAGGTTTTCTAGATCTCTAAGATTACATATATGCATGTGTTTTCCTATGCACTTACATGGGTTAATATATGTCTCATGGACAGATGCTAAGTAGTTTAATTACTACTAGAGTTTAATTTACATTTCTCATGCTTTCCCAATCAATATAAAAAGCCAAGTATCACTACAATGATTTCAAAGTGATTCACAACTCATATTTTTTTCCTATAGGATACAATATTTCTAAATAAAATTTCTACTATATATGTGTTAGGGTCAAAATATAAACTTAATTGTATTAATATACATGTCTGCTAAATTCCAATGTTGGCAGGGACATTTAGGATTGTCATAATGAAATATACCCACAATGAATAGACAAGCTCCCCAATATTCAGAATAACTCCCTATGATTCTTTTATGAATAAAGATTTCTCAACAACTTTCTCATTTATCTTACCCAGCCTCTTTGGATAATATCAAAACAGACTGCATGTATTGTTGTGTGAAATCTGGTCCATTGGAAATAAATTGGAGAAGACCAATATTCTATCCTGCCTTGGGATTTGAGAGACTGATCGTACAGCACAGAACATTCAATTTCATAGTCACAGAGGTGTTTTATGACCACAAATATTTTGAGCATTTGTAAAAAATGTCAAAAATGAATCTTTAAAGATTCATTCCCTGAGCAAGATATATTAGGTGGCTCTACTCAGCAGGTTTTTACTTAAATATCAAATAGTCCCTGACACATTAATAACCATAGTCTCTCTCTTTTGAACAGCTGAAAAATGCATGATTATCTTTCAGTAAAATTTATTCTATTGTTTAGGATTTCTTACAGTAAAGTCATAGTGGTATTGTTAGTCATTACTCTTTTTTTTTCTTGTACTCCCAGAAAAAAAAAACACATTTTCTGATACTCCGAAGACTCAACATTTTGTTGAATGATATAACAAACACGTAGCTAGTTATGTTTAGTTCATGTACCTCTATGGATCAGTAGTTAGCCTTTAATATGAATAACATGCATTTTCCCTGTATTTCACTGTACTGAATTCTGCAGTGATATAAACATGACATTAAAGTATATTGAAGGTAAGCACGACAATCTCCTTCCTGCTCCCAAACATATAGGCATATCTTTCTGCATTATCTTCATCTCCTGCCACTCGTGTCCTCTCTTAACATGTCTACCTACAAACTGTATTTCACCTCCTAAGCTCTGTATCAATGCTGCTTCCTCTCCTGTCATTGCATCCCTTTATTTCTCTACAGGCTATTGTCTGCAGGTATTTCCTAGCTTAAAGTAGCAAACGTAAAGAGGTCCACACTTGCTGTCCCTCTTTATTTTGTTGCTACCTAGACATCAACCAGCTAAAATAGAGACCCTACTCTCATATCCAGCCTCTTCCTTAAACATTTTTTTTACTTTATTCTCTAATGTGTTATAGCTTGAGGAGTGCCACCAATGACTAAATCGCTGGTGTTGTTCACAGCTCTTGGGAGAGCCATTCAATTTAGGCTCTTTATCCAATTCATAGTCAATCTTTCTCACGTGAAAATAGCCTCACTTTTTCCCGCTTCCCTTGTATCCTACTTACCTGGAGAGTTTGTTCTTGGGTTTTGATTTATTCTGAGACTGTAGTCTCTGCTGCTACTGTATAAAACAATAACTAATATGCATCATTCATATGCAGAGGTCCATTTGGAAGCATTCAGGACATGGTAGAGTCTGCATTCCTAGGAGGGGGCACTGCGTGGATGCCCCCTTTCAGCTTCTAAAAGATGATTACTGTTTTTCTTTGATTCCAACTGCCCTAGTTTAACTGTAGTAGTTTTGACATTTTGCAAATGCTCTTAATTTGGGTCTGGGTCAAGGTACATAGTTTTTGACTCCCTGGAACTTGGTATTTTTGTAGCCCAGTCTGCTCTTGAATTTATAGCCTCAATTCTCTTCCCTGTGCCTCTCTAGTGCTCAGATGAAAGGCATGTACTACCACATCCAGCTTTGTTTTTGAAAATTCCCCCTTATTTTGTTTTGTATGGTTTAAAATAATAATAGGACTATTAATTTAATTTGATAAAACTCAATATTCTAATCATCACTTTATTTTATTAATAGAGAGTTTAATGTTTTATTGAATAAGATGGTATGATTATAAAAATAAACCCTTTATGTTACTTTTGTGTTCAAAGGTATTTTTATATTTGTTAATCAAATCCTTCAAAACATCGATAGCTTTGCTATCCTTTGCACTGCTCAGTATACTTAGACTTCTGGAGGTTGGCAGGGTTGGTCAAGATCATAGACCAGCAAATGGCAAAACCAAGGCTCGAAAGATTCTGGGACATGTATGTAGGTTTTCATAAATTCCATATGATCTTTTGTTATTGCCTTAGTTTGGCTTTTATTGTTATGAAGAGACAACATGACCAAAGCACCTCTTAAAAAGGAAAATATTTCAATGTGGCTGGCTTATATTTACAGAGGTTTAGTGTATTATCATCGTGGTGAGAAACATGGCAGAATGCAGGAAGACATGGTGCTGGAGGAGCTGAAGACTACATCTTGATCCTCAGGCAGCAGAAGGAGACCATGTGCCACCCTGAACATAGCTTGAACGAGACCTCAAAGTCCACCCCAAGAATGGCACACTTCTTCAAACTAGACCACACCCATTCCAATAAGATCATATCTCCTAATAATGGCACTCCCTAGTAGCCAATCATTTAAACACATGAGTCTATGGGTGCCATAGCTCTTCTAGCCAACACCATTACCAATCACAAGTTAATCAAGTACTGATCCTTGGAGGTGTACTGCTTCCTTAAAGAAATGATTAAAAAGGAGCTGCTTCTTAATATGCCTTCTATTTATTTGGTTTATAAAACAAACAATAATTCACTTCTTAGGAGTAAGACAAAATAGAAGATTAAAAGTAAAAATTAGTGGCTGGAATGATAGTTCAGTGATTTAAAACACCCTCTGCTTTCACAAACAACCTGGATTTGCTTTATAATGAGTTGGACAATATGCTTATAAAATTGGAAAGTAAATTATATATTTTTCAAAGATTTGAGAGACTACTTCTTAAATTCTTAGTCATTTCTCTGTCCTCAGCATATTTTCTACCTGTGGTGATGACCTTTCCACATTGGCCTTAAGAGACTGTTGTTATTTTCATTTGTTCCATGTGCTGGAACAAAGCACATGCTCCTGCCACAGGCCGGGAAACACAATCTCTCCGTCCAGAGGGTTCTGAGACATTACACGTTCCTTAGAGTTATGATGTGACAAGACTAATGTCTACCAGAAGCAGGCAGTGACATTCCTTCCTGGCGCCTGCTGCAGTGAATTTCAAGAATGGTAACAGACTTGGTTTAGGACTTTAAAACTATCAGTCTGAGATCAGTAGCCTAGTCTGGTTGGCTGGCTATTCCAAATTCCAGCTGTTACAACTTGATTCTGAGAGAAGCTCACTGTGTCTTGGCCAGGGACTTAGAAGATGAGCCCAGTTGAGATCCTGTGCTCTAACAATTTTTATACACAAATTAAACCACAAACACAAATCTCCCTATAGAAAAACCAGGATTTTTCCTCCCAATGAGAAATTCTATCAAGAGAAGGCTATCTTTAGTATGAGTGTGAGTGCCCAAGCAAAATATTTAAGCAACTGCATGACTAGTATGTGGTTTGAGGCTTTTACTTTAACATCTTTGTAGCCCATTAATCGCTGCTATGAAAAGACTCTTCATCAAGGCGTTCATACTCAGTTCATGTATTGTGCTATATTGTTATAGCACAGGATCTCGATGCTTGTTTTCTCACTACACATAGAGAAAATCAAAAAAGGGGTTGAGGAGCACAGATTGAATCACAGAGTGGCATAGAATCTGAGATCTTCAAGTCAATGCTATTCCCTGTTCAGGATTTTCAGGGCTATCTTTGAGGCAATTTAGCAGCTGGTTCGTAGTGTTAGCTTTCTCATGGAGAGGAAGGTATTTCAGTTCCACAGGCATCTTTTTCCTTAATTAATAAATCACTCATCAGCAGGAAGAATGGCTAGAAGTTGGGTGCTGCTGGGAACATTCCACAGGAATACTGTGTTTATCAGCCCCAGTGGACTTCAACTATGTTCTTAAAAAGAATTTCCTAAAGTATTTTTAAATGGCTATATGTCATAGTTAACAATAGTTGGCTTATTTATAGCCACAGGACACTTGTTTCACCCATAACTTGTATTCATGCATTTAGCTCTTATAATTGAATTGTGTGTTAACTAATTTTTACTATTCCTATTTTATTGTTGAAAAAAAACTGAGCTCAGAAGGAAACTGGGTAATTTTCACAGACTACCACAGAAAAAAAAGTAGAGTAGCTAAATGCCTCGTTTGATGCTAGCATAAGAGTGAGAGAAAACAATGGATGGAAACCCATGATTTTTAAGTTGTATTATATTTATCCATTTATGTGTGAATATGTGTATGTGCATGTGTGTATGCGTGTGTGTGTGTGTGAGAGAGAGAGAGACAGAGAGAGAGACAGAGAGAGAAATAGAGAGTGGGGGAGAGAGAGACAGAGAGAGAGAGAGACAGAGAGACAGAGAGAGAGACAGAGAGACAGAGAGAGAGACAGAGAGACAGAGAGAGAGACAGAGAGAGAGACAGAGAGAGAGGCAGAGAGAAATTGATGGAAGTCCAATCATCAAGCTTGGCAGCAATCACCTTTACCTGCTGATTCATATCATTGATCTGGAATGGTAATATTTTAATCGTGGAACTCATTCAGTCTTTGGACTTCCCTAATATTTGTGTGAAATACTTATACACAATACAAATATTTGCAATAATAAGACCAGATACTTGGTAACATTGCTGTTCCTACTATGATGATTTAATTTTGCTGCGACTGATGAGAACTTTCTGTAAGTAGTATCAGTAGTCTTGGAAAGCATTGAAGATAATACACAAGGTTAGATGTAGAAAGCCCCGATCTCTAATTCTTCCACGTCACCAGGAGAGTGAACTATTAACTAGTCAGTAAGAAATATGATGTGTGTTTGGTGTGGACCAACTAGCAGAGACAGGAGAATAATGGAGTAGTGTGAACATAGAATATTATAGAGGTGTGTTTTTTTCTGATACATTTTATACTAAACACAAATCAGGAAGCCATGAGGGTGATTTGGGAGATAAATACATCAACTAATAGTTACATCTTATGTAGCAGGAAATTCCAACATTGAAGCGTTTAATTTGATAAAATGCAACTTATCTCCCTAAATGTCATTACCAAATATTATCCTCTAGATTGTCTCAAATGCTCTAAAATTTTAGTGGTTCTTTTGTATTTGGGCCTGTGACCTATCAAAATTAATTTTGTGACTATTATAGAATCTATGTTTAGATTAACTGAAGGTGAAACAAATGCACGATTATTCAGCTCCATTTGTTTAAAGTCTAGGTTATCTGCTCCCCATTGACCTGCCTTTGCTTTTTTTGTCAAAAATTACTAACTGAAATTATGTAGGCTTTTTCCTCATTCTCCAATTCAATGTCATTTGATTGAGTCTTTTTAAAACTATAAACAAACTAACCAATGCCATGTTTTCTTAATGAATGTGATATAAAAATTCTTGAAATTCTTACCATAATCCTTTGAACTTTATGGTTTAGTATCTTGTTGAATATTCTGAATTTGTATTTCCATGCTAATTTCATAATTATATTGTCAATACTTATACCTTGGTATATAGTATTACAGATGATAATCAATGGATCAAGACACATAGAATTAATATTATGACAATGTCCTCATCCAGTTTATCAACATACTTTTATGAATGCATACATGTGTATACATACATATATATATACATATATATATATATACACATACATACATATACACATACATTGGATGACAGAGAGGCAATGAGAGGCATTAGTTCACACAATTACCTAAGATACTTGAGTGTTCCTTCCATGGTGATACGATGCTAATTGATTAGAGGTTATCCATAACTTGTTCATGATCTTGGGAGAAAGCATGTAATTTTAAACAAAGTAAATGACTGTTGATATGTTTTATCAAGCTGAGGAATACACCCTTTCCCCATTATTTGCCATTGGTGAGCTTTTGAGTATAAAGTACTTTATTCCCTCTAGCACTTGATATCTCTAATGGCTTTCTTTCTTTCTTTCTTTCTTTCTTTCTTTCTTTCTTTCTTTCTTTCTTTCTGTTTTTGTTCATGTAAGTTTCCTCTGATGACATGGAGACTTACACCAAAGATTTTTTTCAAGTGTCAGAGCATCCCCACACACCAGGACTAAATTTTACCTGTTAGTTGTATTTAGAGTATATAATTGTATTTGTACATTTATGCATTATTTTGTTTTATATTTAATATATTTCTGAAAATATTAGAATGAACATTCATGAGAGATATTAACCTATGAATTTCTCTTTTTATAATGTCCATGCATCAAAAATACTTTTTTAATATAAATTAAGACGGGAAAATAAATAGGCAACCCTAATTTTAAGTATATTTCTAAGGGTTTACTATAAACTTTCTACTTCATTTTATGATCATTGTTGGTGCTAAATCTATTTGGCATCCTTAGCTTATTAGAATACTAGAATACTAGAATATTAGAATAAAACCCAGCAGTGGAAAGCAAGCTCAAAAGATCTTCAACAATCTAATGCATACGTTCATTGATGAAAATACCCAAGAGATTACTCCGGAAGTTGGTTTGTACCGGTTTTGTGTAAAATATTAATATTCTCTGCTATATCTTCTTAAAACACATAGATTAGAAGATACTAATAGTTTGATTGCAGTTGGGGGAGCCTTAATGAGCTCCTATTTCCACAAGTGAGAAATGATAGCTATGTGGATCTTGGTTATAGGATCTGGATGTAGGATTAAATCCTCTCATATCTTACAGGGCAGAATATGCTAACAGGCTGCTAACTACGCACATCCACTACATTCTTACCAATGCCCCAGGATCCTCAGGAAACTTAAAGTTTTCCATTCTACATATTGGGAAAATTGTTGAATGGGGTTCAGAAAACTTGTCACAAAATGGTTAAGCTTACATGTATACTCACAGTGTAGGACACTGTTTTCTACCACTGACCAGAGTAGGTAAGTCATACATTATTTGATTTGCAAAAGCATCTTAGACCAAAGTATTTTTCAGAGTTTTTTGTTTAGATGGAAGGACATTTGAATCCAGAAGGTATGAATGGTCCACAGAAGCTCAGTTCACAGCAGTATCCAACGTTTTCCCTTTCAGCATCTGTTACTGAGTCAAACTCAGTTGCCTCTAAATACATCACTTCTACCTTTCTCAGTCCTCAATATTATTTGGGGTTTCACATCCTTGGGAGGAGGTTTCCATTGCGTTCATAATGTTATGTTTGATAGTGCTGGCCACATTTTTTTAATTGGATATTTTATATATCTACATTTCACATGTTATCCCCTTTCCTAGTTTCCCCTCTGGAAGACCTTCTCCCATACCCCTTCCCCTGCTTCTATGAGGGTCCTCCCCCCACCCCACATACCCACTCCAACCTCACTCTTCTGGCATTTCCCTACACTGGGGAAATCGAGCCTTCACAGGACCAAGGGCTTTTGCCCCTTTTGATGTCAGACAATGCCATCCTTTGCTACATATGCAGATGGAGCCATAGTTCCTCCCCTGTGTACTCTTTGGTTGGTGGTTTAGTCCCGAGGAGCTCTTCTGGGTTTGGTTGGTTGATATTGTTGTTCTTCCTATGGGGTTACAAACACCTTCAACTCCTTCAGTCTTTTGTCTAACTCCTCCATTGGGGTCCCCATGCTCAGTCCAATGGTTGTCTGCCAGCATCCACCTCTGTATTTGTCAGGCTCTCGCAGAACCTCTCAGGAGACAGCTATAACAGGCCCCTGTCAACAAGCACTCCTTGTACTAATTTCTTTCTTCTTTGGCTTCTTGAGTATTGAGTTGTCCTTTATTTTCATTCTGTGTCTTCATTTAAATCATTTTGGTCTCCTTCACAGTTTCTTTTACAGATTTTTCTCTGATCTTATCAACTTTTTAATTTCCATTCAGTTGTCTTATCTAAGAATCTGTCTTTCATGATCTCTGTGAGACTTGGGACAGAGTCTGTTTTAGCTTCTTGACTTTGCTATCCAACAATCTTTATCCTGTCGTGCTTCAACCCTTCAGCTGAACCTGGCCCAAAATTCTCTCACAGTATCTTCCTCCTCCATTTATATTTCCTACTGTGTTAGTCTTCTGTTATTTTTAGTAACTTTCAACAAAAATGACATTATATAGCAAAGATTATTTGTCTTAATTATATGAATTAGAAATTTGAAATGGTTCAAAATGGGTTCAAATAGATGTGTTGGCAACACCATGGTCTTCTAATGCTCTGGGAACATAGTTTCTTAAATAGTGGCCTGTGATTCAACATTGTGTTGTACAACTAAATGTTGATATCTCAAAATGGGCCAGAATAAAGGTTTCTTAATGAGTAAAACCAAAGTCTATTTCAAAATAAATTACACTTATACAAAAAGTTAATGGCAACTATGAAACATTGAGAGTAGGAGAAATGTTTTTCCCTTGGGAAGCTGCCCCAGTTGATTATCTAGTATCAAGTAACCAGCCCTGAGAGCCCTGAGATAATATACTTACAGGATATATTATTTTACAGACTTGAGTAGGTTGTATTTATGTATTTAGGAGCGCGTGCGTGTGTGTGTGTGTGTGTGTGTGTGTGTGTGTGTGTGTGTGTGTGCAACAGCAGCTAAAGAAAAAGAGTCCATGAGTTTAAAATAGAGCAAGAGGATTCTTGGGAGTAGTTGGAATAAGAAAAGGATTATTACATTGTATAATTTCAAATTATGAAGAAATCATTATAAAAAAGTCAAAAGCATAATGTATCTTAGTCTACCACAAGGTTTATGGTAGCACTATACAGTACCTGGTTGTCACATGCTAGATTTTGTGTTTATTTGAGTTGCTCACTTGGCTTCCATTTTAAGAAGTCATTAAGTAAATTTTGGCTTTGGAATTAGGTTACAGTTCCATCTAGACAGCTCTTAATTTTACCTAACCAATATACTTTGAAAACTGGAAAACATACAGAGCTAATAAGCAGACTCTTGCTCTTTCATGTCCTAGAAAAAAAAACTGTCAAGCCACATTCTAATTTTCTTATAATGTCTTCATCTACCATACAAGTTGTTTTTTCTCAAATGCAGAGGATCAAGTTTAATTGATCTACCAGGTAACATAGAGAACTAATTGTTCTCCCTCTCGTTTGTCTTAGCACTCTGCAGAAAGAAAGATAGACAAATTAATAGATCAATACATAGCTAGATAGCTCAATAAATTGATCGATGAATAGATTCACAGAGATATCACTACACCAGCTGATATAAAAATTGATTAACCCATTGATTAATATATCAATCGTATGATAAATCACTAGACAGATTACTAGATTAACTGACAGATCAATAAACAAATATATCAATGGATATAAAAATAGGTCACTAGGTCTATTACTTGTCAGAGAGGTAGACAGTTATATTATTAGACTGATAAATATACAATAAGTGAAAAATTAGTAGATAAAAATAGATGATAGATAAATTTATAGATCAACCAATAGATTGATAAACTGATATATAGGTAATTAGATCTTCAGATATATCATAGAACAATAAATTTATCATTTGATAGGTTAATAGGAGGGCTGGGGATTTAGCTCAGTGGTAGAGCTCTTACCTAGGAAGCGCAAGGCCCTGGGTTCGGTCCCCAGCTCCGAAAAAAAAAAAAAGAAACCAAAAAAAAAAAAAGATAGGTTAATAGATTAATTGGTAGATTAATTGATCAATAGATATATTGGTCATCTGCCAATCTATATATTGATCTATTTGTCGCGCCCACCTCGTCCGGCAAGGAAGACGCAACACGGTTGGATTCTTCTCAACAGCCTTTACTGCAGGACACCTTCTTTGTTGATACAGGGAGGCGACGGCAGCCAGCCCTAATTGTTACAGCTTCAAGTGTTACAGCTCCAAGTGTTACAGCTTTAAGTGTTACCGCGCTGAGCGGCAAAGCCGCTCGGCTTATATACACAACAGTATGCTAATCTTCTTTCAGGGATTGGTGGGGCACGAGTCACCCCACTGCCTTCCCAGCTACTTGTCCTCCAGAGATTGGCGCGGCATGAACTCCCATTTAGCATAGTACCGCCCCAGCCAGACTGACGTCAGGTGCAAAACCCCACACATGCTCAGTACTGTTGTTAGGGGGGGCGCCAGATTCACCTCATTATCATACAGCTGCCGCGCCGCTCCCTACATCTATTGATAGATGATAGATGATCAATAGATGAATTGATTGATCAATTATATATAAATCAATCCAGAAATATATATTATATATATGTGTGTGTGTGTGTGTGTGTGTGTGTGTGTGTAAGTAGATCAATATAGATATATATATTCACATCTCAGAATTTGATTCAATTAATTCTTTCACTGACTCCTTAGAGCAGGAGGCTTCGAGGTCAAGTGTATGGGATTACTTTCCAAATTCTTCATGTCTAACCCACTTGAAGCTAATTTACCAGGTTCCCAGCAAATTCCCTGTATACATCCTTTGTTCTAGCTTCAACTACTTTTCCAGTTTTCACTTAAATGATTCTTAATGTTTTTGCTTAATTTGTCTTTGCTTTGACTTAAGAATCATATTCTATGTTCATTTTTCTTCCTCATCTGGCTGGCCATCTTTCTTCATTTTGAGATGGCAAGCCCAGTCCTTCCTTGAAAAATACTGCTGACAGGTCTGAGTAGACAGTTGATCATCAGCTGTGACCAGAGCACAGCACTTCTCTTGGAATGTACACTGTGCTACTTTCCAACTTATCAGTCTTTTCCATGACCTGTGAAACCATGACTTCCTTTTGTTACCATCAGAACTATGGAGTGATTGGTAGGAGGTAAGTACTTAGAATTTATTTAAAGGATAAATGTATCTTGGAGATAATAGTTATTGTAGGAGGTAAAAGTTTCACTATTGGTTAACTGAGAATAGCACTGGAGCTAACAGCCTGCTAGATTTTCTCTGGTGGAAGCAGAAACCTGATCCCTGTGGTCCTTAGAAAACAACAAGAATTCAGATGCTTACTCTGAGTGGTTTGGAAGAAATTTTGTCAGACTCCAGTTTAGAGCCATGGACCATGAATTCAGTTATGAAAGGCAACAAGTATGAGTATACCAGATAGATATTTTTTTTAACAGGAATTGAAATGACATTTCCCTCTTGTCTCAATTCTTAATTGGCTGCTCTCGGTCACTGGGGTGTTTACAGAGCCTCAAGGCTGGCTTCATTCTGCAGCCATCTGTCTTAGTTAGAAGCTCACTACAAGTTCCATATGGCTCTTTAATTCCAATGAGCCTGAAGCATTCTCATGTTCCATAGGGCCGGTTAAGAAGTTACCGTATTTGTTTTGGGTTTGAAATAACTGGAATTAAAATTAGCAGTATTCTACATCTCTCGGAATGCTTTTCCTTTAATAGAAGATGTTGCCATGGGCACCTGGCATCTCTGTTAGCTCTTTGCACATGTTTATTTTCTAAATAGAGAACACATATTTTTTGCTGCAAAATAATAGAAAGAAGGGCCTATTTTCATTTATAATGTATAGCACTAGCATAATTTACACCATATTCATATTCAGCTTCCTAATTCTTTCACATCACAAAGGGTAGTTCTTTTCATTTGCTTCAGATGATGATGCTAGTGGTTGGCTATCCTGCCTGGGAACTTCAGAATAAAAAGTTGTTTGTACCTTCTTCTCATCAATTACTTTTATTCAACTTAAACATCCGACAATGAATCATCTAAATTGTTTTTTCCTGGGGACTCTTTGAACTTGGATTGCACTCTTTGTCCTACGGTGTCTTAAGACTTTATCTGTGCAATGGACTGTTTTTCTTTTGTAACTATAGAGTATTGGAGGATTTAGAAAACCATTCAATTTATTACAATTCCATCTTCCAGGTTTTGGGGTCTCATTTGCTAAGTCCTTTTCCTGTCCTCTAAATCTTCTTCAATTCCCAAAGCCTCAGTATTTTCTTCATGATCCAAACTCACTCTTTTCAACTCCTTTCATTACTCTTCTCAGTCTGGGCAACTGGATCAAATCATGCTTACTTCATTTGCTTTCATTTTGGAAGATTAATTACTCCATTGAAAGCAACATCTTCTCACTGTGCCCTACGGTGCCTTCTTATGGGAGACAGTGTATCAGTTCACTGGCTGCTCTAGAATCTATTCTCCTATTTGATCAGCTTTATAAACATTCAGAACAAACAAACCTTTCCTGTGTAAAACACAAAACAAATCATGCAATCCTCACACTTCTTGTGTGTCTATTTCTTAAACTTATCACTAAAAACTCATCGGATTCTTTCTCCTCACATGTCATTGTCCCTTTGTTCTTGTCCCTCCCTTTACTTCAGTCCTCATTAACTACCTTAAACATGGCATCATCATCACTGTCAGAAATGCACACTTCCTGTGTGATTCTGTCTTCGGTTTCAGCTTCTTCTTTCCTGGCTATCTCTTCAACTATAAATATATCTTAGATTTTTTCCAAACTGAAATAAGCTAATTATACAATAACAGACCTTAGCTGTATTTTTTTCAGCAGACAATATTATTCTAAATAATACTCTAAAAGGTTGAGGTAATAGCAGCTTTGTTTAATCCAACATTTGTTACTGTGTTGTAATGGGAGCAGGGCACAAACAAAATTCTTCAAATAAACATAAGCACTTATGAGCAAAGCTTAGTTTTTGTTTGTTTTTTTTCAGCTTTTCTCTACTGTATGTTTTATTAAATAGAATCACTGTTTATCTTTGTAGCACAAATAAAAACACATCATTTAAAGTAACCATTCTAATAAACAATTGCCCAGTCCTAAACTCTGTGGATGGCCAGTTGTAATCAAGAGAGTTTAGCATAGGCTTTTACACCTTTTCTATCAACTACAGTGCATTTAATTATCTTCCACACAAAGAAAAAAATACTATGGCAGTATTGAAATTAGGAATGAATCTCGTATGAATCATGTGTCCTTTCTCATAATCTACTATTAACCTTTCATGGTGACCTTTCTATTGTAAACTCTATCCACATTTATACATACTTTTTATATACATGTATACTTTGTAGGCTAAGATTAGCATGTGAGGGAGAAGATTCTAGGTGTTCATTGGTTTGCAGGTTTGTTTGGTTTTTTGATTCTGAGAGTGGGCCACCACACTTAATATCATGCTTTCTCAGTTCATCAACTTTCCTGCAAATTTTATAGTCTCATATTTTAATATGAGCTAAATAATGTTCACATATATATTTATATATTATAATTCACTATCCAATCCTCTGTTGACAGGTGTCTAGGTTGATTCCATTTCCTTGCCATCATATAAAGCAGTAATGAATACGAGTATGCAGATATCTTTCTGATAGGCTCTGGGGTACTCTGGGGTACATGACCAGGAGTAGAGTAGCTTGATCATATGGTAGATCATCTTTTAAATTTTTGATTGATTTGCAATTAAACACAAAGTATCACTTAGTATTAAGGAGACGGTTGAACTTCAAATTATATTACAGAACAATACTGACAAAAACAGCCTAGCATTGTCATGAAAACAGTCCCCTGTCATGTGATCAAAGACTCAAAAGTAAACCAACAAAGGCATGGCCACATTGTTTTTAAGTTGCAAATCATATAGTGGATAAACCCTACAAAGTAAATGATGCTGGCGAACTGGATATCCGCCTAGAGAATTAAATCTAATTCATATATTTCTTTTTACACACACACACAAAACCAGTTTGAAGTGGATCAATGTTCTTAAATTAAAACCCTAAATTCCAAAACTCCCAGGGAATTGTGCTAGGGAACACTCTTCCAGACACTAGGGTGGGCAGCAGGTTTCTGAACAGAATTTTAGTAATATAGAAAGGAGATAAATATTGACAGATGACACTATATGAAATTCAAAAGGGTTTTGCCCAGCAGAAGAAACTATCCATACAGAAAACAAATAACCCTAAGAATGAAACCCTACACAGACATGCACTAATATACAGAATGATAAAAAATTATATAAATTAAATGCGCAAGAAGACTTTCCAACATCAATTGGGCCAACAAAATAAATAGTTTTCAAGAGAAAAAACTCAAATGCCAAATGACCATTACAAAACGTGTTCAAAATGCCTACATATCAGTCGAAAGTTAAAATTGCTTTAAGATCCCACCTATTCCAGTCAGAATAGCTCTCATCATGAAAACTGACAACAAAAGTTTCAAAGAGAACATTTGGGGGGAAAAAGAGGAAGTTTTTCATGTGATATAAATTAACACAACTATAGAAATAATTTCGGGGTTAGACTCTCCAAAATAAAATGATTATTTAAAAGATCAATTTGGGATCCAGCTATACCTCTCTTGGGCATATACCCAAAAGATGCCTCAACATATAAAAGAGACACGTGCTCCACTATGTTCATCGCAGCCTTATTTATAATAGCCAGAAAATGGAAAGAACCCAGATGCCCTTCAACAGAGGAATGGATACAGAAAATGTGGTACATCTACACAATGGAATATTACTCAGCTATCAAAAACAACGAGTTTATGAAATTCGTAGGCAAATGGTTGGAACTGGAAAATATCATCCGGAGTGAGCTAACCCAATCACAGAAAGACATACATGGTATGCACTCATTGATAAGTGGCTATTAGCCCAAATGCTTGAATTACCCTAGATCCCTAGAACAAACGAAACTCAAGACGGATGATCAAAATGTGAATGCTTCACTCCTTCTTTAAATGAGGAAAAAGAATACCCTTGGCAGGGAAGGGAGAGGCAAAGATTAAAACAGAGACTGAAGGAACACCCATTCAGAGCCTGCCCCACATGTGGCCCATACATATACAGCCACCCAATTAGACAAGATGGATGAAGCAAAGAAGTGCAGACCGACAGGAGCCGGATGTAGATCGCTCCTGAGAGACACAGCCAGAATACAGCAAATACAGAGGCGAATGCCAGCAGCAAACCACTGAACTGAGAATAGGTCCCCCGTTGAAGGAATCAGAGAAAGAACTGGAAGAGCTTGAAGGGGCTCGAGACCCCAAAAGTACAACAATGCCAAGCAACCAGAGCTTCCAGGGACTAAGCCACTACCTAAAGACTTACATGGACTGACCCTGGACTCTGACCCCATAGGTAGCAATGAATATCCTAGTAAGAGCACCAGTGGAAGGGGAAGCCCTGGGTCCTGCTAAGACTGAACCCCCAGTGAACTAGACTATGGGGGGAGGGCGGCAATGGGGGGAGGGTTGGGAGGGGAACACCCATAAGGAAGGGGAGGGGGGAGGGGGATGTTTGCCCGGAAACCGGGAAAGGGATTAACACTTGAAATGTATATAAGAAATACTCAAGTTAATAAAAAAAAGATCAATTTGTCCTCTAATTTATTTATTTTTATTTTTTAATTTATTTTCCTCTCTTATATTATATTCCCACCATAACTCTCCACTCCTCTCACTCTTCCTGAGTCCTCCTATCTCCCCCAGATTAACTCCTCCATTTCCTTCCAGAGAAGGACAGGCTTCCTGAGGAGATCTGATTTTCATAGGTAAAGTCTTCTATTTATTTCCCTAGTTTTACTGGGCACCATGTTTGAATTATTTTGTGAACATTCATGCAGAAGTGGTAAATGAATGTGTATAATTTTTCATAACACAGGTAGAAATTTTAGTGAAAACATCTCAAGAAAATTCTTATGCTGTTCTGTTATTCCTGTGTTAACAGGGTTGGAGAGGGTGGAAAGGACAATAAAGAGGGGAGAGAAGAGTATGACAGTATATTATAATTTTTCATCAAGTATTTATTTTAAAGTGAAATTTAATATTTTCTTAGAAACATTGTGGATCTCAGTTATTTGCAATGACTTTTTTGTCCTCTTTATAAACATCTCTTAAGCAGTGTTTTACTTCAGGAAATTATATCTTCATTAACTGTGCCACATTTTTTATGATGATATGAATTGGCTCAATGAGACAACATTGATTTATAAAATTAGAATTGTTGGTAATATGAATAACATTCCAGTGTAATCAACTGAAATGGTTATGAATCTATTTGTGCCATGTCAATTTACCAAATCAAACCAATCATATTTTTATTTCTTTACTCCTTGTAAGTAGAAAATGCAGAATTATCATAGTTTTAATCAAAATAGAATAATTTTAATGCTATTCTAGTATTTAAGTCATGTTATGAGATTGGGATTAACATCACAATAACTTTTTTACATACAGGAAACTACCTTCGTTTTTACTGTTTATATATTCCTTGTAATTTTTCTGGCATTTCCTATTAGAAATACACTGCAGTAGATGCTTCTGTTGATAATATTTTCTTTTATGCTGTTTATCATTAAAAATCAAATTCCTCAAAGTTAGTACTAGTTAGGTAGTCATAAGCCCATACAAGTATAAAACTTACTAAGTCGAAATTAAAGTGGCCTTTTCCTTTTAATTGAAGGCCCATTTCTTTTCATATCATTAGGTTAAGCATGGCCCCTGGCATTCTATCCATTTTGCTCCACACATGCCTTATCCTTCATGACCTATCCTATAATCCTTTTTCAGAAGTCAAGGATGCCCCATTCTTCCTCCTTTACATACCTAGTTTATCGTTTCTTAAGCAAACACTCATCCCATCCCATTTTGCAGCTAAAGTTTAGTTCTAGACCACTTCTTCTATAAATAGATTTCTTCTAATACTAGCCTGGAAAATTTACTGGTAATTCTTTCCTTCTACTAAAAATGGGCACTTTCCTCATATCCTTCCTCATTTATAGTCCTGACATGAAGACAATTTTACTCATTTGCCTTCCTATGCCTTTTACTATACTATTACCTAATTTCCATTTCATCTTGAGCATAACTAGAAATTTCTCAGGACACAGCTAACTAAGATTATTTATGTATTTATGTATTTATTTATGTATTTATTTATTTATCTGAATTATTAATACATGTAGTATTTCCTTGAGGAACTCTAAAATAGAACATCTACTTTTTGTCAGTATTGTCAATGTTGTTATACAAAAACGTAGAGATTAGTAGCTCCTGACAATACATGTGGTAGATTTTTTTTTTTTTGGAGTTCTAATTAATAAGTATGAATTGAGTGATTTGATTCAGTGTTTTTTTTCAGTGATGCTAACGTGTTGACAGCCAATTTTCAGCCATCAGTTGCATTGTCCCAAGATCTGCGAAGTTTAAAAAGTATGCCAGATCTTCCTCTTAGAATGTTGATGTTTCAAGAGAAGTATGCTCAGAGATGTGGTATTTGGTCTTTGTAGATGTACTGTAACTTCCTGTGCACTATTATTAGCAGATAAAAATATAGCTTCTGCCTTTGATACATGAATACAGTTTCTTCATATTCATTTCAATACTTGTAAACTACAATATGAAATACATTAAATTGAGGTTTTGAAAAACGACTGCTCCAGGGAAATATTTCCAGGATGGTATCATTGGGTTTTACCTTCTTATTTCTTCTGTTTCATTGGCTATACAGTTCCCTTAGATTTAATCTTCAGAAGTGAATAGAGGGAGCTTGACTTCCACTGGTCTCGCAATATCCTCATTGATAAGTGGATATTAGCCAAAAAGCTCAAATTACCCAAGATGCAATCCACAGACCACAGGAAGCTCAAGAAGGATGACCAAAATGCGGATGCTCTCATTCCTTCTTAAAAGGGGGAAAATATCTATAGGAGGGGATATGGAAGCAAAGTTTAGAGCAGCGACTCAAGGAATGGCCATTCAGAGCCTGACACACATGTGGCCTATATATATACAGCTACCAAAACTAGATAAGATTGATGAAGCTAAAAAATACATGCTGAAAGGGACTGGGTATAGATCTCTTCTGAGAGACACATCCAGAGCATGTCCTATATAGCTAGCAGCAAACCACCAAACTGAGAACAGGACCTCACCTTGGGAGGAAGTATTGAAAGAGTCGAAGGAGCTTGCAACCCCATAAGAACAACAATGCCAACCAACCAGAGCTTCCAGGGACTAAGCCACTACCGAAAGACTATACATGGGCTGATCCAGGGCTCCAACTGCATATGTAGCAGAGAATAGCCTTGTTGGGACACCAGTGGAAGGGGAAGACCTTGGTCCTGCCAAGGTTGGACCCCCAGTGCACGGGAATATGGGGGACAGGAAGGAGGATGTATAAGGGGAATACCCATATGGGGGAGGAACAGGGGAGGGAATGGGGGCTTATGGACAGGAAACTGGGAAGGGGAATAACATTTGAAATGTAAGTAAAGAAATATATCTAATAAAAAATAATAATAATAATAATAAACAACCAACAGTTTAGGTATTGTCCTTTTGAGAACCAGTGCGAATTTAAACTTCTCATAGTTCTTACTGGATAGTTTCACTTTCAGATGTCTTTTTTGGCTAGGATCATAATGATCATACTTCTGCCTACTTGACACTGAAATGATAACCACCCCTTAAACTCTTGATATGTTGTTTACATTTCCCTCTTTAGGCAAGACACGGCAAGGATGCTGGTCTCTATTTCCACAGGAGCCAGTAAGTCAAATTGATCTTTTATGACTTACTCATAGCACAGGTCAGTAATAACCAATGAAGCCCATTGGCAGCCACATAACAGCTTGCAGATTCCAGAGCACTCCAAACTAATGGTAAGCACAGTAGGTCATAAATCATCAGGACTGAGGAACATTGTTTGGTTTTCTTTAAATATTTTCAGATAAAAACTTTCTTATAGTCAAACATTTCCTGAGACATAAAAATAATAATGTGAAGAAAAAAATCTTTTCTGACCTAAGGCTTTACCAATGTCATTGAACCATGTGTGTTTTGTAAATTATCCACACGTACAGTCATTTATTTAAATAGAGTATACATGCAGACAATCATAAAATGAGATTTATACAGTGAAAGCATCCCATCACATCCCTCATGCCTCTTATTTCCAGCCAACCAGATTGTTTTTGGATTCTCTCCTGATAATTAATACCTAAGTTTTTATCCTTATATATATATATTTTTTTCTTACTCGAAGGATTTGAATAACTCTAGCTTCAACTTAAAAGTCCGGCTGCTGAGACAGTTGTTATAAAAATAATTTCTATTCACTTTCAAGGAAAAACCATGCATTCTGAGGCACTAGCAACACTAAGCAGACCTCTTCCTTTAAGAAGCATATTTGTTCATGGGAAGGCTGGCTGTATTATTCGGAACATATAACTCCTTAAGAACTGTCAGAGCTGCAGAGTAAAAGCAGTGAGCATGCCTGGAATTTCACAGCATGCTTTATGGACAATATGTGGCTTTTAGAAGTTACTATAGAAAGTTCTTACAGAAACGTATTTACAAAGCAAGTTTAATTTCTAGCATTTTATTAAAATTTTCACACAATATACTTTGATCATGTTTTTCCTCCTTGAAATTCCTCCTTATCTCGATTTATGTTCTTTGTATTCTTTATCTCTTTCTTCAAAACACATAAGCAAACAAAACAAAACAAAACAAAAAAACTCAAGGAACAACAGAAACAACAAAAGGACAGAAGCAAAATGAGCAGACAGAAGCCCACACTGGTGAGGGTTGAGCCATGACTTTCTGTAGCTGAAGTGGACTCATCCCACTACCCACTCGTGAATAAGCACCAAGTGGCTAAAACCAAGCTTCGAACATGTCCCAGGTTATTCCAAATCAGGCAACCGATTCTAACAAACCCCCAAACCCAACGAAAGGGAGAGAGATGATTTCTAAAAATCCACATCTAAAGACATCACCAGTGGCTTAAATCCAGATGCCCAGGTCCCTTTGCAAAACCACAAGCAATATGGGAAAAAAACAAGATGATTTGGCCTCTCCAAAAAGCTCCAGTCCCATAGTCATCAGTAAGAACAACAGAGAGAACACTTAAGAAGCATAATCTAAGAAAGAATTATAAATGTGTTAAAGGAGTGTAGGAATGTAAGGAAATGGATAAATTTAAAGAGATGAGGAACAGTCTTCCATTGAAGTCCAAGAAAAAAAACAAGTAGCTGAATGAAATAAAAACAATTCTGGATGTGCAAATCCAATAATAAGGTAGTAATAGTGAAAAAAAAGAAACTGAAATGAAGTTGGGAATGGAAAATTAAATGAGTCTAATAAAAAGGTCTGTGCAACCTCACCACTGGATCACACTGAGGACGGATGTGAGGGTTTGAAGACAAGTTAGAGGCGCTGGATTATTCGGTCAAAGAAAAGGATTCCTGTAAAATAATTCAGAAATAAACCATGCAGGAGTTCTGGGACACAATGTTTAAAAACAAATCTATGAACTATGGGTGTAGAAGAAAGAGAATTATTTTAAGCCAAAGGCATAGAAAGTATACTCAATAAAATTATGGAAGAAAAATTTCCAAATCTAGAGAAAAAGATCTCCATCTAGGCATGAAAGGTATACAGAATGTCAAATAGATAGGACCAGGAGAGAAACTCCCTGTTCTGTAATCATAGCTGAAACACTAAATAAACAGGACAAAGAGGTACTAAAAACTGTAGACAAGAAGGCTCTATTTACCTAGACTGGCGGGTTCATGAAGATAATTGATTTCTCAGTGGAAACTTTAAAAAGCAGAAGAGATTAGAGCCTTCCTCATGCTGCAAGACTGAATATAGTCGCTTTAATACAATTTAACATGGTCATAACCCAAACAAGATAATGTTCGTTGCCACTTCATAACTATAATTTTTCTAGTGTTATGCATTGTAGTGCAAAAATGTTTTCCAACGGTCTTGGGTGACCCCTGTGAAAGGGTCATTCAACCCCCAAAGTGGTCTCAACTTACAGGTTGAGAACTGTTGAATTAGAGCAGTGAACTTCAGATTCCGAAAGACAGCAAATGTCAACTTAGGCCCGGAAAGACTGTAAAAACTGAAGGGGAAACACGCAATGATAAAAGACAATGAGAGGAATAGAGGCTGTGGTCAAGATATATTGTATGAGAGAAGAATCTATTTTCAAGAAAACAAAAAAGAAAGAAAAATGCAATCATTTTTTAAAAGACAAAAGGTATTTATAATTACTAAACTTTTCTTGCAGAGAATACTGGAAGGAAAATTTTGCACAGCAGAGGAGGACAAATATATTGAAAAGTCTGAGGAGAAAGAAATAAATGATACTAGAAGAGTGGTTAATCACAGTAAGGCTATGAAAATAGTCTAAATGATTTAATGTGCTCTTCAGATAATAACTTGGAGCATTAATGACTTCAAGTCCCTAATGAAAAACACAGACTAATTGATTGTCTGGCAAAACTGGATCCATTTCTTATGATCTACAAGCAATATGTGTCACTTTCATGGTTAGACATTACCTTACAGTGGAAGGATAGAAAAAAATTTTCTAAGACATGGGATCAGGAAACATACAGCTTTTGTTCTAACTCTAATGACAAGCGCACTGAAACAGAATTCAGGGAAACAATTGTATTCACAATTCCCTCAAAATCAAGCCACCTCGGACTGACCCTAACCAAAATGATGAAGGAGCTTTACTACGGAAACGTTAAAATGCTGAACAAAGAAATCAAGGAAGTCAGGGGACTTAGGATGGGAACACGTCTCACACTCAAGAATAGGAAGAATATTGAGAGACTGGCCATTCTATGAAAAGCAATTTAGAGTCAATGCGAATTCAATAAATATCGTCATTCCATTCTTCCCAGAAGTAGACAACAAAACCAAACCATAACAACAAAAGGACAAGAATAGCAAATACCCTTAAACCTACCAAAGCAAAGCAAAACAAAACAAAAAAACCCAAAAAGCAAACAAAACCAAAATACTATTAAAAAGTAGTGTAGAATCACAGAAGATGTTGGGCAGGCAAAACAATCCTGAGTAAAAAGAACCTTGCTGTGGACACTACGATACTTCATCTCAAGTAGATAGAACTGGAGTAAGAAAACCAGCATGGCACCGGTATGAAAAGAGAGATGTCAATCAATGGAAGAAGACCCACATATATTCTCATGTGATTACAACTACCAGATATCTGACATATACTAAAACTATACACTAAAGAACAGATAGACTCTTGTATAAATAATACCAGAACTAGACTTCCTCATATGTTGCCCTTACGTCACAAAGAACAGTTTACATCGCATCCTTTCTTTCCTTACCCCTTATTTTCCTACCCTCACTCTCTTCCTCTGTTTCCTTCTACTTTTCAGCTCCACTTTTCACCAACCATTGCAACAGGAGGTAAAACTAAACCCAAGAATTTCACTGTTCTGTCTTCCCTTAGATCCCACACTAGGTGGTTCTTTTTGCCTCAATCTCTCATGGATTTATTTTCTTTGCCTGTTTATACTTATGGTCCAGATTTAAGTGGCATGTTAGCAACAGAAACAGGAAAAAGATACATCTACTCCATGTTTTAAAAATGTAGTTCTGGGGCTGGGGATTTAGCTCAGTGGTAGAGCGCTTACCTAGGAAGCACAAGGCCCTGGGTTCGGTCCCCAGCTCCGAAAAAAAGAACCAAAAAAAAATGTAGTTCTGAAGGAATTTAACACTTTAAAAATTTATAAATTGTTAAAGAGTTTGGAATCCTTAATGAAAAGCATATGTCCACCCAATATTTTTTAGACAACAAATATGTGACCTATCCTCTAATTCACTGATGAAAGAACTCAGAAATGTCTAGTTTAGCCCAATTGTAAATGGCCCAGGGACAAACTCAGAAGAGGAGTTGTACAAAATTCATAATGCTCACTGATTGAAAAGAAACCTGTGGGATGCTATTTACCATCCTAGATTTCTATATCGTCTTAACATTGCACTGACATTCCTAGCTAGTTCCAGTATGGTTTCATTTGGGAGGAATACAGTTGCAAAGATAAAACTCTGGAGTTTAACACATTTTCTTCCTGCCTTCTTTCTCCTCCCAGACTCCCCTACTCCATGAGTTTTTGTGTCCTAATTGACCTGGTGTAGGAGCAGGGTCTAAGTGGCTTAGTAGGCCTTAGGATAGATGAGGGAAGAAGTCAAGGGGCTGAGGTTTGTGTGGGAAATCCAGGGTGAGTATGGGTCCCTAGCAACCTTGCTTCTGTGTGGTGCATTAACTTCTTTGTCAGAGGCATGGAGAATAAGAAAGTCAGAGATGTAGGATCAGAAAAGCCAGTTTTCCTGAGCTGTCAAGACTTCCTTTGCATCTCACGAATTTCTAAAGTAGGAAAGGTCTTTGTTTCTACTTAGAGGCCCAGTGCTCAGCTCAAAGCCTGTGGAGGGGACTGTTCAAGGCAACACTCTGATTCTGCTCAGAAAAGTCTATAACATCCAACAGAACAGACCCCCATTTTGCATTTTCTCATTTTTTCGTGGACCTCTCTGTCTCTGAAACACAGGACAGAGGATATTTCCACCTGATGTTTCATTTAGGAAAATTTGATTCAAGAAAAGTTGAGTTTTAGCAAGTTTGGATGAAAATCTCTTTCAATCTCTCTCTCTCTCTCTCTCTCTCTCTCTCTCTCTCTCTCCCGCTCTCTCTCTCTCATATAGATATCTCTATATACATAGATAGATATAGATATAGATATATAGATATAGATAGATATAGATAGATAGATAGATATGTATATACGTGTGTAATTTTCCTCTATATATGAATATATATAATTTTCTTTTTGAATATATATATATACATAATTCTCAGTGTCCCCCTTACTTACTAGCCCTCAGCTGTGCTATCTTTCTTACTTGCTCAAAGTTTCAAATGTTTATTCAAATTACTGCCACTTCAGATTCCACAGCAGATGTTTAGAACACTGAGGACTCCCAGCTCCTTTCTGTATATTCAGTACTATTTGGGGAAGCAATGGCAATTTATACTTAGTCATTGAGAAATCAATTCCTGTTGAAGATAATTTCTGTAAGTCATTTCTGTTCCTTTACCTTCTATCGGTATTGATGCGCTAAAAATTGTACTATTTGCTGGAGTTTATATAAATCAGTACTTGGAGCTGCTTGACTTCAAATAGACATTTACATGATAGAAGAAGATCACCAGATAGTGTGTGTGTGTGTGTGTGTGTGTGTGTGTGTGTGTGTGTGTGTGTGTGTGTGTTGTGTTTTTAAGGGTGAGGTGCCCTGGGTCAACATGAAGTGTCTTCCTCAGTTGCTGTTCATCTTAGATTACGGTCTCTCACTGAGTCTGAAACACATATTTGCCTAGATTGTCTGATCATCAAGCCCAGGAATATTGTTGTCTCTGCCTCACCAGCACAAGAATTAAAGGTGCCTTCAGCTTAAGCATAGTCTTTTGTGTGGGTACTGGGGCTTGATCTTAATTCCTCATGATTGTGCAGCCACAAGTTTATGGGCAGTCATTGTTCCTGCATGAGATGTTATTATTTTCTGATTACATTTTTGTTATTTATTATTTGTGTGTGGTGGTTTTAATAGGAAGGGACCCCCCAGTGCAGGGGAATGTCAGGGGGCAGGAAGGGGAGTGGGTGGGGAGGAGAACACCCTTATAGAGGAAGAGGAAGTGGATGACTGGATAGGGGGCTTATGGCTGGGAAACCAGGAAAGGGAATATCCTTTGAAATGTAAATTAAACAAAATCCAATTAAAAAAAATATAGGAAGGACCTCCAGAGAGTCATGTATTTTGAATGCTTGGAATAGGGAATGGCATTATTAGAATGTATGGCCCTGTTGGCTCACTGTGCACCCAGGCTTTGAGCATATGCTATGCTACACCCAGAGTGGCACATCATCTCCACTGCCTGAAAATCAAGATGTAGAACGCTCAACTTGTCCATCACCATTCCTGCTTGCAAACCACCATACTTCCCACCATAACAATAATGGACTAAATGTCTGTAATTCAGCACCAATTAAATGGTTTCCTTTATAAGAATTGCTATGGCCATGGTGTCTATTCACAGCAAAGAAATTCTAACTAAAACAGTGTGTTTGTTGGGAGAGGAAGGTACCATAGTACATATATGCAAGTCACTTTTTTTCCCTCAGTGGGTGACCTACAATATATTGCTTTACTAAGTCATATTTAGGAGTTTTCTAGTTTTATACTAATCTGGTGGGATAGCTAGTTAAATATTCTTTTAGGTGAGTATTAACTGTGAAACTATAAGTCCAGTAGAGAAACTGGAACCTGTTCTTTACAGTGAGAATTAAGGAAAGCATAGCTTATGAATAGTGCCTTGGATTATTATTAAAATGTCACCAGTAAGATAAGTGATATTATTGACTTAAGTTTTATTTTTCAATATGTTCTCAACTGTTTGCATCAGTTTACAAAATACTCCATCACCATTGGAAGGAGAATAGAAGTGTGGTTTGTGGACATAAAAATGACTATGCCTCTTGCCCGGAAGGGGATCAAATCCACACATTTATTCAGAATCCTGATAGGAAAATAGTGGCAGAGGGAAAGCCCAAGTTATGCAAATAAACACACTAAAGGCCAGCCCAGTGGTGTCCACATCATAGCTAATCTCAATTTATCTTAAAATAATTTCTCACTTTGTCAAATTTAATGGTGCATTCCTAATGAAATGTCACAGAATTCGCAACTGGTTTTGATGGCAGAATGATTTAGGAAGGTAATCATATTATATAGATCACTCCATTTCGTAAAGCACTTCCAAATGCTTGCTTTCATTTTCTCCTCACAGGACCACACACGGCAGTATGCCGAGGAATCATTTTCCTCGTCTTTCAAAAGAAAACAACGTTCACAGAAGTGATTGGCACACAGAAAATAGACTTAACCTAGGAA
The DNA here is from genome assembly GCF_021556685.1 of Rattus norvegicus. Lineage (NCBI taxonomy): Eukaryota > Metazoa > Chordata > Mammalia > Rodentia > Muridae > Rattus > Rattus norvegicus. The sequence continues at coordinate 44,772,229 of NC_141553.1, forward strand.
CCAGGGCTTCTGATTCTGTCTTACTCTCCTTTCCATCCGTGGGAGAATTTCTATCAGTTTCAAAATAAAGCTATTTGAGGCTGAGTGTCTTGGGATCTTTTCAGATAATTCTGGGGAGAGATCTTACTGAAAAATGTTTATATGTCAAGAAAGAGAGGGCAGGGCTGGAGAGATGGCTCAGCCGTTAAAGGCTAGGCTCACAACCAAGAATATAAGAGAGGGCAGAGGGAGGAACCAATAAAGAAGCGGCTGAAGTGAAGTGAAGCTTCACACTCAAAACTTGTTGCCATGTAGACTGGCTTGCTATAAACTGGGCCGTTTGACCCCTCCTTGCTCTTGCTCTCTTCCGCTCTATCCCTTCCCTCTATCTTACTCTTTTCTCCCCTTTCTCCCTCACTGCCCTTCCCCTTCCCTCTGTCTCCATGTTTTCCTGGCACGCTTCCCTCCCTCCCTCCGTCCCTCCCTCCGTCCTGCCTCCCTCCGTCCTGCCTCCCTCCCTGCCTCCCTTCCTCCCCCTCTCCTTCCCTCCCTCTCTACCTCTATTTTCTTCTCAACTCCTAAATAAACTCTATACCACACTATACACTATACTATGCTGAGGCACCCTTCCCACCTCACCGTACCCCACTCTACAAAAACATATTATGGCTCTCTTTGTATAAAACCCAACACTGTCTTTTTCCCCCAAAGGGAGAGCAGTGATAGCTTTACCTTCTTTCAGGCTTTAGTCATTTATGTATGACACCCTGAGAGTGGAAACCTTCCCATGCAGAGCAAACTGACTCCCAGAATCAGAGAAGGACATCACACGAAAGGCGGCTGTCCATGAGGGGACCACGGAGCACAGAAGCATCTCAATGCTGATTGGTAGAGCTAGAACTTGTTTCAAGTTCTCAAGTCATTTGCTACGTGCTTATTTTTCTTTTTAATCTGAAAATTTTCCGAAGTAGAAAACGAATGATGAACTCTTCATACCCGCCTGCACGCGTTAGAGGCTTAATGTTAGAAAGAATTAGTAACACCATTCATTATACCATTCTTTCAGATTTGAAGTTAATGATAATATGCACACTAATTATTTACTATAAATGATGAATGAATGGTTTTACTAATTCCCTCCAACACCAAGTCACTAACATTTGACCTCCATGTCTATGAGGAATACTAAACCCACACAGAATTCTGGAATGTGATAGCCTTTCTATCAATGACAGGTTTCAAGATTTTCAAGCTGAGTCCTTCGTGGACACATAGGTCACACAGAAATGCCATTCCTGCTGTGTTTTGATAGTGCTGTCCAATTGTGGCTTTTTAGTTGAAACCATAAAACTGGATCATTAAAGGTAATCCAACACATTTCAAACATTTTCCAAGCCACTTACCATTAAGCTTCTGGTGTGTGGCTATTTTAGTGGAATGCAAGCCATATGGTTTGTGTACATTCTCATTTATGCGTTACTTATAAAAACAAGTCGATGTCTCCAGAAACATTTTCATATACATTAATTTGAATATATTTTTCTTTACATGAAAGAGAACCTGGCTCGGAAAAATAAAGTTGATTTATATGAGTTTTAGGTACCAAACTCATAAATGAGTTGAATGCGTCTGGTCTTAGCAGAACATAGATTTCATGACAGATGCTTTATGAAGGAATAGAGATTTTTGAAAACAATTACCATATTTGGAAAATCAATATGCTTACAATGGTTTAGTGTTAAAAAATCTGTTAACAGAACAAACAGATAGAGAACATCTTTCCTTATAAAATTAAAGAAACAGGACTAGATTCTCTAGATTCTCTCAAACACTTGGTACAGAATGATGGGGAGCCACATATGCTGAGGATGCTACAAGGATAAAACTTGAGGGCCTTGGAAGGATGGAGCACAGTGTGAGTACACATTGCAGTAGAACTTACCTGTTCTCTTCTCAAGAGAGATGGTCTCCTATAACCTGGGCTGAGCTCAAAACCAAACAGCAGAGAATGGCCTTAGTCCTGTATCCTTCTAACTCTAACTCCCAAGTGCTGAGATTACGGGAGTGGACCATCATGTCAGGGTCAAAATTCTTATAATGCTACTTAGGGTCTGCCATAGTGAACTTTATATATATATATATATATATATATATATATGTGTGTGTGTGTGTGTGACACACACACACACACACACACACACACACGTCTCTACATATGGAATAGGTGTTTGCCAGGGTGGATTTTTCATGTAGCCACATCTCTATTTTTCTACTCAACTCTCTTAAGTTGTCATTTATTTTAATATAAATTATGATTTTTACTGTTTTTTAAATGTTTCAAACAGATTCAACAATATGTCACCTTTGCATAAAACTGTTTTAAAGTATGCTATAATTTTTTTAAGTTGTTCAAATATACCATCTAAAATAACCTTAGGAAATTGATAGATTTTATAATCTCACTGTAATCGACACAAGAAAATTGAAGATAATTTAACTTCCATGTCATTTCATAAAAGTGACAAGAACTCATGGTGACCAATGGAGGCCTTCTAATTCCTAGGTCAATTCACTTTTAAAAATACTCAAAGCTAAGATGTTTACGGTCATAAAGTGATGTAGGCAACATTACCAAGTTCTATAAATTTCTAAGCAGTAACACATTTGTATTCAACTTTCTCAAATTCCTAAAGATTCTTATTTGCTTTCTGTTTCAAGAAATTTTGTTAGCAATCTTCTAAGCCAGGTCTTCTGCTGTTTTCATTCATTTGAAAACTCAACAGTACTTTCCATCATTCCTAGGAATAATTCTGCAAGATACAGAACTTTGGCTTGGAAGATCTGTCAGCATTTTAAAATGGTGCCACTCCCTTCACTCTCTGTCTGCTGAGAGGGGTCTGTTCTTTCTCATTGACCTGAGAGGAGGTCTGTTCTTATTGGATTATCATTCTCCTTCCAAGCGTTAAAATTCCGTTAATAAAAGCAATAAAAGTTCATTTTCTGTTATTGGTTTTCAGAAGTTTATTATATTTATTGAAGGGTTTGTTGTTACTGTTTAGTTTTAAACGCTTCAAGGTTTGATGAGCATTTATGAATTTTCAGGTTTCTTTTTTCAAATTGGAAGGATGATCAGATATTCAGCCATCATTTCTTCAAGTAGTTTACCTCTCTTTTCTTCTTTTTCCATTTAACTGATTTTCAATGTTATGGTGTTACTTCTTTTAATGTAATTTTCTGCATTTGTAGGATTTCTGTGCCTTTTTATATATTTTTCTACTTAAGGAGATTGAGAAATTTTGACCATTGCCTCATCAAATTCACTTACAGTTCCTTCTTTTGCTGATATTTTGCTAATGAACCCATGAATTCATTCATTCATTCATTCATTCATTCATTTTTCTTAGACTTGGTCTCATGTAACTCAAACTGACTAAAGCTACAGCTCCTCAACTTTCTGCCTCTACCTCCCAACTACCTGACACCAAGCTCAGTTTGTCTATTACATTTAAAAAATATTCAGGCTTCTTATTTTAATTATAAAATTTCTATTTCATAGGAGTTGAGACTCTCCATTAGTTTCTGTGATGGTTTTCCCTGGTTGTCAGCGTGATGAGAACTAAAATCAACTATGCAGCTTATTGAGGTATTTCCTAGAAGCATTAAATGATGTATTAAGATATTCTACCAATGGATATTTATTTGTATTGTATATAGTTCATTATTGTAAGAAAACAATTCTCTTATTGAACAAAAGGGGATTATAGAGAGAATCTCTTTGTACTGTATGGATACATCACCTATCAATTAATAAACCTTTGGCCTATAGAAAGAGTAGAATAAGGTGGGATATCTGGTCAGCAAAAAGAATTCCATGATAGAGCTAGATTGGTGGAGATTCTTCCAGAAACATGAAGGAGGGCAGAAGCACAGGGACTGAGCAAAGTTAATCAGCCTTGTGTCAGAACTCACAGATCAAAATAAACATGATATTGGTATGATCTAATCTAGGAACTAACCAAAGCTTCCTGCCAAGGTGTTTGTAAATATAATTTGAGTCTTAGGTTCATTATTCTGGAAGCTTGGGGTCAGGAGGAGAAACTCAGCATCAACAAATGAGCACATGCTTCAGTAGCATCACAGATATAAAGAAATCCAAGGGAAGACAGGGCTCCTTTCTGCTGCCTGCCTTCACCCATTGCTGGTGCTCACATGAATTCTGCTGCTATTGTAGGTGCTGCAGGCTTTGCTGCATCAGAACTCAGGTTCTTTAGCCTCCCAACATGGATTGAGGATGAACCACTCTCCAGGAATCCCTGGTCTTCAGCACCATATTGAGACTGCTGAGGAATCTGGCCTGGTGCTAGGGTCTCAGCCTCTCCATTATGCACACAAACTGTTGGACTCCTCAGCCCATATTGTATTATCCAATAAAATCAATCCCTTTTGTAATATGGATTTATCCTATTGGTTCTGTTTCCCTAGAGAAACCTGACTAATGCAGTTTCCAATAACACCAACCTGCCTGCACAGGAGAGAAATGACAGTTACTATTTGCATTACTCCACTCTTGCAGGAGATATAAGTGACATTTTGATAAAAGTGGAGATCTTTGTTACCAATTGATCTTTAACTGACATATAGAGTCAGTCTGAATGTGTGTACTCTTTTATAATACTTGAGGGTGATAAAGTAGAAAAATTACATTTACCCAAAATCTCTCAAGGAATTTGTGGTAATGTGAGGAATAAAAGTTGACTTTCTGTGATAGAGTGAAGGGGAAAAAAATCTCAGGATAAGAGAGAAATAGGATCTGTTCCATAAGAGGAAAAGCTTCAGAGACTCACACTAGGAATGAGAGAACAGGATATGACCTGGGAACATAGTCCAGAGACAGGAAGAAACCCAAGCCAGCACTCCCCTAGCATGTGGGGATAGAAAACAGAAAGCTCAAATTGTAGACCAGTTGTCCTGATGGAGAGACTGGGCGTCCTACTAAGGGGAAAACTCACAGGTCTTTCAATCCTTAAGTCTAGGTGTCAGTCTTACTGAGACGCTAAACTCTCCTTCTAGACAGGTTGGCAGAGAGAAGAGTTTGGTGTGCTCAGGGGATTTAGGGCAGTTCCATCTAGTGAGGGAACAGAGTCCTTAGCACTGTGCTGCTTGAGGGTATAGGGACAGGGAACAATCTCAAAGCAGAGAGCTTCTACTAATCTACAACAAATACAGAATGTGAGACATCCCTAGATATGAATTTAGAGAACAGAAAGCATTTACCCTGACAAACCCAAAGGGC
>NC_141553.1:45852500-45930000 GCF_021556685.1 Rattus norvegicus
GACCCAGCTGTAAGGCATTTTCTCAATTAGTGATCGAGTGGGGAGGACCCATTGTGGGTGGAGCCATCCCTGGGCTGGTGGTCCTGGGTTCTATAAGAGAGCAAGCTGAGCAAGCCAGGGGAAGCAAGCCAGTAGGAAACATCCCTCCACGGCCTCTGCTTCAGCTCCTGCTTCCTGACCTGCGTGAGTTCCAGTCCTGACTTCCTTTGGGGATGAACAGTGATGTGGAAGTGTGAGCTGAATAAACCCTTTCCTCCCCAACTTGCTTCTTGGTCATGATGTTTGTGCAGGAATAGAAACCCCGACTAAGATGCTATCTACTGTGTATACTGACACTCAGTTCCTCCAGAAAAAAACTTAAGTGTTCTTAACCACTGAAACATCCTTAATCCTATTTTATCAGCAAGTATCTCAAATTACCTGAATTTTTAACTGGCTTTGTGGCTAGAATATGGACAGCCTTAGCAATGTTCCACATATACAGGGAAGCATGTATCCTTTGCTACTGTTGGGTGACGTGTTCTTTAAAGGTAACCAGTTGACTGACACAGCTACTCACTTCTGTATGCTTAGTTTTTAACGTGCCCACTGATCAGAGGCGACAGGGGGAGGGGTGGCAAGGAACCCTGGGAGACATTTTTTTTAATTTTATGGTCTTCCTTCAAATGACTTTATATGCCACTTTATATTGTAAAGTAATCTAATGAAGTATATTTTATTTGTCCTGTTACCTTAATAAACTATAAATATAAAATTAAATTAAAAGCTGATTTTATGTTTACTTGTACCTAGACTGTGAATGATGCGACATGCCAATGTCTCACTTAGCAATATCTTTTGGGGAGATTTTTAATGCAATAGACATATACTTACTTATCATTTTCAATATTTTCTATACCATGAAGTGGGTCCAGGTTTTCATCAATTTTTCCCTTTCGCCTGGAGGATTTTGTATGTCAGGGTTCTCTAGAGTCCCAGAACTTATGGAACAGTCCTGTATATTAAGGGAACTTATCGTGATGACGTACAGGCTGCAGTCCAACTAACCCAACAGTGGGCAGCTGTGGATGGGAAGTCCAAGGACCTAGTAGCTGCCCAGCCCCACGAGGCTGGGTGTCTCAGCTGCTCTTCTGTAGAAGTGGACTCCAACGGATGTGCTGGCAGGTAAACGCAAGCTGTCGAGACGAATCTGCCTTCTTCCGATGTCCAGCAGAAGGTGTGGCCCAGAACAATGGTGTGTACACCTGGACCTGGGACTTGCGAATCCAGAGATCTCCTTGCCTTATTCTCCTGGGATTTAAGGCATGTACTACCTTGTCTGGACCTAAGCTTTTCATGGCCAAGATCCAGGTCAGAAACCTGTGTCTTCCAGCCTCAAGATCTGGATCACAGGCGAGCCAGTTCTGGACTGTAGTTCCTTCCAGATGTAGTCAAGCTGACAACCAGGAATGGCCACCAGATTTCATTAAACAGGGCTAGTCGGTTATATTCATCCAAGCTTTGTACCCCTTTAATTTTTGCACGGCATTTCTACTGAATGCAAAATCCAAAGTTGATAGCTTTGTTTTCTTTTGATTGTTTTAAGTGCTTTCCAGATTTTGCTCCACTATTCCCTGGCTTTCACTTCTTCTAATAAGAAGTCTGATGTGGCCAGGTGTGCTAGCGCGTGCCTTTAACGCCCGCAAAGGGAGACAGAGGCAGGCAGATCTGTAAGCTCGATTGATCTACATAGTGAGTTCCAGAGTAGACAGGGCTCTGACAGACCATCTCTGAAGAAAGAAGAGGAAGAAAAGGGGGAGGGGGAGGAGGAGGAGGAGGAGGAGGAGGAGGAGGAGGAGGAGGAGGAGGAGGAGGAGGAGGAGGAGCAGGAGCAGGAGCAGGAGCAGGAGGAGGAGGAGCAAGAGGGGGAACTCGGATAATATTCTTTTTATTTCTCTATATAGCGAGTCTTTTCTCTCTGCTAGTTTACCTTTTTCACTGACACTAAGCAATTTGATTGTAGGGCGTAGGAGTCATGCTCATCTTGCTTCTGACGTCTAAAATAAATCAACCCTTTTGAAACTGTGGGTCCATAGTGTTTATCATAGTTGGAATGGTTTCAGCCAGTATTTCTCCAAGTGCTTCTTGTCCCTTTTGGAACTCTGATTCCCTGTATTTTAAGCTGTCTAAATGTGTCCCACAGCCCTCAGTCTCCCTTGTTAGAGGTCTGCTTTCATTCTCTAGTTTTCACTGCTGCTTTTGGGTTTGCAATGTGTAATCTGTTCTTAATTCCTTCATTATTCCTTAGACACTGCTCTTTTTTACCTCCTGAAGCCCCGCCGTGAGATTCTTCTTATCAGTCATCCCTTAGTCTGCCCATGCTCCCTTTCGCCTCCTGGAACATGTGGTGTATTTATAACGGAGGGCTACTGTTTCTGCTTACTAATTCTTTCCTCCGTGCCCCCTTCGTGGCTCTCTTTTCAATGGATTTTCTCCTGGTCATGGATGTCTTTGCATTGATCTGAATGCCAGACAATGGAAATTTTACATTGCACGATCATTTCATTTTTAAGTCTTCTGAGACCTTCTGAGCTTTGGTTTGGAATATAGAAACAGCATGGCTCTTTCTGGTTTTATCTTTCTTAGGCTACATCACCAGAACCTTTCATTTAGTCTTAATCTTTGCTACTTAATTCAATAATCTGTGGAGTATAAGAAGCCTTTGCTTATGATGTTGTGAATGCAAACTGGACCCTACCTTGTGAATTAATTTACTATATGGAATATTAATCAGTATTTTTAAAAAGAAGAAGAAAAAGAAATCCTAAGTTGGTGGTAGAGCTTGGTGGTAAAGCACTTGCCTGGCGTGTACAAGACCCCGGCTTCAATTCCAGTACAAGGAGAGAAGGAAAAAGGGAAATTCCTGCCATTTACAACAACGTGAATGAGCCTCTCAAGACATTACATTAATGAAATAAGCCAGGCAGAGCTAAATATATTCTACAAGCCCCACTTGTGTGCTGGGAGCTAAAAGGTTAACCATGTAAGGAAAGAGTGAAATGGCGATTACCAGAGAGGGTTATAAAGTTTCAGTAGGTGGAAAACTTTTAGGAATTGTCTGAACACCATGGAGATTATTTTTTTTTCTTTTTTCTTTTTTTTTTTTCGGAGCTGGGGACCGAACCCAGGGCCTTGTGCTTGCTAGGCAAGCGCTCTACCACTGAGCTAAATTCCCAACCCACCATGGAGATTATTATAGTAAGTTTCAAATTGATAATTTTAAGTGTTCTCACTAGAAAAAAAAGTATATGAGGTAATATATGTAAATTTTATCACCAAATAACATAAACATATACCAACTGCACCCAGGAAATGTGTCCAACTATTATTCATTGATTAAGATAAACCAGCAATGGACCAAGTAATGGTAGCTCATCAGACAGGGCACAGCGAAGTGTACTCACTAGACAGCCCTGAGTGACGTGCACTGAATGACAAGACATCTGTTCTTAGAGGCCACTGAAATTGGAAGGGCTTCTACAGCATTACAAAGTCCATCCTGGTTTGTTCAGACTCGGGTCCACACAGACACTGACATAGTCACTGCGCGTCACTGATCCGACGGCAGTTGACAGGGAGTTGGTTACCCAAAGCTTAAAGGACAGTGACCTACGTATTCCTCTCTGAAAGGGTCTCACTGTGCAGCCTGGGCAGCCCTAGCACTCACTGGGTAGACCAGGCAGGACTCAAACCCACAGAGATTCTGCTTATCTACCTCCCAAATGCCAAAATATAGGGACTTGTCACCACGCCTGGCCTGAAAAAAATTAAAGAAAACTGTAATCCTGCCATCCAGGTCATCCGCTGGACTTCAGTGTTACAAAGGTCAGAAGACAATCTATTAACATGATATCTGCTGCTGACTGCCAACTTACCCAAGCGATGGCTCAGAAATGACAGTGTGCCACAAGAATAAATGTGGATAGGTGACCACAACATCAAGCTCTCTGTGTGTGACAACTTGGGAAACCATAGATTTTCTCTGAACTTTACTCTCCTTACACCTCTGTAGAGGTTTTTCATTGATGCCCAGTACTGATGTTTGACTGTGGCTTCCTAACTGAAATCACGTAACCAAATGAGACATTTAGCCACCGTCAAAGGTTTCTAAACACACAGCAATCAAACACCGAATAAATCTGACAGTGTCTGGCAGTGCTCGCAGATCGTGTACCAGGCGATTTCACTGCAGCCTTGGTTCTGAGCACACTACACGCACCGACACTTTCCCACTATCAAGACACACAATGCCAGAAACATCTCAGCTCGGATTTGAGACGCAGTGTGCTGTATGTGCAAAACTTTCTGCTTCTTATAGAATTTTTATGATTCTTATGATTTTTAATATTTCCTATGGCCATCCCTCAGCATGTACCAAATAAGTGTATTTTTAAATTGCACCTGTCAGAACATTTGATTCTGCAATTGAGGTTTCAGTTGCTGACTTTAATTTCATTTTTTTAATTATTAAATTTTAAAGATTTATTCACACACACATACATACATATATAAACATATACATATATGTGTATATATATATATATATGAGCACTCCATTTGCATGTGTGCTTGCATAACAGAAGAGCGCATCAGACAGAGGACAACATCAGATCTCATTACAGATGGCTGTGAGCCACTATGTTGTTGCTGGGAATTAAACTCGGGACCTTTGGATGAGCAGCCAGTGCTCTTAACAGATGAGCCTTCTCTCTAGCCCTATTAAATGAATTTTGCCTTGGGATTAGGACAGAATCTCCAACTGCTGAAACATTACAGTTGCATATACAGATGCGCCCTGTTATAGACCAGAATAAAGGAGCCTAATCAGTTTCTGCCCACCCTACTCCTTGCTTCTTGCTCAGGTCATGGCTGTTGATGCTCTGTGGGTACATTCCAGTGGGATATGGCGCATCCTTTTAACCCATACGGTTTTTCATCGTTTTTATATCATTGAGAACATTTGTCCTTGTACATCCTGTGTTCTCTATTTCAGGGTTATTAATCTTATGCTGAGCATTTTGGCTCCACCATGAATATTTATGTCTAATAGTTTCAATCAGTGTGCCTTTCCCTCACTCAGCGTTCTCGGATTACTTCAAGCCTGTCCTCTACGTCAGTGATTTGGTTTCAGTCCTCTAGTCCGCTTTTGCCGTGGTTTTTAAACGTGTTTCTAATCCTTTCTGGTGCTTTGATCTTTGTTTCCTTCCTTCTTTCACCTCAGTTTTATTTCATTTGCAGTCAACACTTATTTACTATCTGCCACATGGTGGATAAGGTGCCAAGTCCTGGGCACAGGGTAGTAGACGGGCAAAACTCAGCTTGTATTTTTTCAATACGGTGTTACTGTGTTCTTACCTTGCTTATCTCTGCAGTGCAAAAATACTTACGTAAATTCTCTTTTCTCCTCTTAGCTTACATGCTATCCATCGTAAAAGTATCTTCCTTTCTTCCTCCTTTTTTCCTTTCTCCTTCCCTTCCTTTTATTGTAGTGGTCTACGTGACCCCTGCTGACTTTTTTCTTTTGCTTCTATTTAGCGTGCAAAATCCGGTTCAATTTATTTCATGTATTAACCTGTTATCACTGTAGTACAATTGCATCCCAAAGGTCTCAATAATTTCTTAACAAAAAAAAAAAAAAATCTAAGCTGTTTCTGCCATCTTGGCTAACCTAAACGTGCAGACACTGGTGTGACTGGTATAGAAGGTGCTACCTCACCTGGCCGTGAAGCAGACACATCTGATTCACTCCAGACTGGTTATCGGTGAAACTCGTAAGGACTTTCTCACAACTCCGTGCTGTTGCGTGGCTTCTGGAGAATGACCGGAACTACAGCATGGGCAGAGCTCTGCAAAGGCCAAAACACCGAATGCGTTGTCGCCAGCATCTGTCACTCCGACCTAATAACATCCCGGACTACGTATCTATCAAACTTTGGGAGCCCCAGATTTGGGGACTTCGATATTAAGACCTAAAGTGTCTAGCTTACTGCATGCTTACTAAGAAGCAGGCAAGAGTAAATCCAGCAATTTCTAATTTTTCCTGGCTAAAATCTGCCCCTTAAGTACAAGACGTGTAAGGACCCAGGTGTAAGACGCCCAAACAGAAATTTGGACACAAATTTCAGCAACACAAATGCCCCACTACAACTTCAAACTTCACATCTTTCAAAACCGCGTAATAACGGGCAGAGTCTGGTTTTATCTGGGCGGCAGAATAAGGTGTTCTAACCAACCAATCACTGTGGGTCACATCACCCCGTGGATCATATCACACATCACGACACATTAATAGCAAGTATAATCTAGCTTTTGCTAAATGGAGACTAAAGGTTTTGTAATTTCTCAGAATTTTTGTGGAAAATACTGATTTCATTAACGTATTATAGTTCTTGAGGGGGTTGCGTGTGTGCGCATGCGTGGAAGCGAGACGTGAACTAAAGTGTCTTCATCTCACTCTTTAAGACATCGTCATCTATTGAACCTGAATCTGGCACTCACAGATTCTGCTAGACTCTGGGGGGATCCGCCCTTCTCTAGCCTTCCAAGCCTAGGGTTACTTTTGTTAAGTGCTGGGGTCTGCATTTATGCCCTTATGCTTCAGGGGCAGGCATTTTACTGACTGGGCCATCTCTCAGGCCTAAATTCTTAATTTAGTTCTTAATTAAAGCCTCGTTCGGTTCGTTCAGTAAAAATTCAATGTCTGAAAATAACGGAATTTTCGAACTTTGTGCCCCACCCGTCTTTTAAAAAAAAAAAATCTCGTCTACATTGTAAATACATCAAATCAAATGCCTTAACCTTTAAACCATCTCTCCTTTTTTTCCTCGACCCTCGTCCACTGACTATTACTGCTTTCCTTGTCAGCGCCTCACAATATTTTAGGCCCTGTCTTTTGAGTACACCTTGTGTATGTATCTCCAATGGCATTGCTGGCTGTTGGAAGTTGGTTCTGTGTGGATGTTTTGAATTATCCGGAAATCTTAAAAGTTAGTTTGAGGGGTATATCGCTTTGGCCTCTGAACTTAGCTGTGGTATTGGATCTGAGTGCACCTAGCTTCCGTTGTTCTCGGATGAGCCTATCTGTCTGGGGTTTCTCCGCGCTCCTCGACATTCGTTTTCTGTTAGATAACGACACTAGCGGGCAACAGCCCGAGGAATCGGACCCACTGCCCTGGCTGCTTAGACTGTGAGCCTCTCAAAGCCCGCGATCAATGTTAAAGTCCCTTATTTAAAATGCCACTCCGAAACCTAGTTACCCGTCCGTTACCAGGGCCTCCGGAGCTGCAGATGCTCAAGGATGTTGACAGGGCAGCTAGGATTTACCTGCCGGAGGCCCAGTCGCTATGGTAACGGCTAGCCGCAAATGCGCTTGCGCGGAAACCCTGCGTCGTAAAGAAACAAGGGCATTACGACATTGGCGACTTGCGGCAGCGACTTGACTTAAGGCCGCCCCCCGTAGCGCGTCGTTGGGCTCGAATGCTAAGGCGGGAGTGCGAGCGGGAGTACGAGCGGGAATGCTCCTGCTAGTCCGCCCGGCGGAATGACCCAGTCGGTGGTCGTACAGGGTGAGCTATCCCCGACTGCGGGGACCGGGTCGCTGCGGAGTCCAGTCCGCTAGTTGCCTTTCTAATGCACCTCTGTCTTTTCCTCTCTTCTGGCTGCAGTCGGACAGTGCGGGAACCAGATCGGCTGCTGCTTCTGGGACCTGGCACTGAGGGAGCATGCCGCGGTCAACCAGGTACCCGCCCCCACCTGCCTGTCACCCGGGCCTGCCAGCCGTGAATGCAGAGTTCACTTGAGGTTTGGGGCGGGATGCTTTGGATCTTGCTACAGAGGCCCTGGCTGACCTGGAACTCGCTGTGTAGATCATGCTAGTTCTCGAATTTGCAACGATCCATCTGTCTGTGCTTCCCCAGGACTACCACCATCGTGCCCAGCTCACTTGGGCATTTTAATCTGCACCATAAGTTGCATAGGATCTTCTGATGTGGAACGTGGCTAGATTCTTTTTAAACCTGTGTTGCTGTAAATCGCAGGCAGAAGGCACTCGCCAAAGAGTTTGGTCTTAAGTTTCCCTAATCCTTAGCGGACTCCGACTCCTCCGACTCCTCCTCCCCCCCCTCCCCCGTCTCCTCCTCCTCCCATCTACTCCTTTTCCTTCTCCCCCTCTTCCCCCCACCTTGTTTTGAAAAACAGAAGATGCTATAGGTGATGTCAAACTTAGTCAGGGGTTCCCTTGGCATTTTATCCTTAGATGCAATTGGAAGAATCGACCTAGGTTTCTTTTTCTTTGGTGTTTGTAGAATTGCAACAATCAAAAGGGCTTTAAAGAAAATAAACTTAAATGCTATAGTTTGCTTTGTTTCTAGAAAGGAATTTATGACGATGCAATAAGCAGCTTCTTCAGGAATGTGGATACCAGGTAAGTGGATAAAAGTCTGGCTTGGTGGGTCAACTTTCAGCAGAGTGAAGGATTCCTTAAAGTAGAATGGAATGCTATCTGCATTGTCTGCTGTTCTGATTGAAAGCGTATTCTCATGTCCCATTTTCATACCATTCTGCAGAACAGCAGGCTTCCCCGACAGACTTCAGTGAGGAGCCCAAAAGAACCTTTAAAGAGATCCCCCACCCCCAGGAACTTTGAAGTGGTTTTCAGTCTGAGAAACCTGACTTTTCACTACATGTTATGAGTCTAGTGATGACCAGTGATTGAAAGATTGTTTTGTGGAATACTTGCTCCCAGAATATGCTAAAAAGAAAGAGATGGGAACTACTCACAGCATGTGTTGCTTTTTGTTTAGTGTAAGATACAGGTTTTAGAATTCTTCTGACACTTGAGATATGTCCGTTGTCTTAGTTAGGGTTTTATTGCTGTGAGCAGACACCATGACCAGTGCAACTCTTATAAAGGACAACATTTAACTGAGGCTGGGCTACAGGTTCAGAGGTTCAGTCCCTTATCATCAAGGTGGGAGCATGGCAGCGTCCAGGCAGGCCTGGTGCAGGAGAAGGAAGCCAGGAACAGACTGAGCATCCTCAGGCAGCTAGGAGGAGGGTCTCCAAGCCCCTACAGTGACACACTTCCTCTAACAAGGCCACACCTCCTCATAGTGCCACTCCCTGGGCCAAGCATACACAAACCATCACACCCATGGCCTTTTAACATTAAATCATTAAGTTTATCCATTTTTAAGTTCTTTGTAAACCAACTGTAGTAGATTTGTCCTGTCAGTTACAATTAAGTATCGGGCTTTTCCAACTTGGTAGAAATTTAGTTTGAATTGGTTGAGTAGGTGTTAGAGCTGTTATCTTCTCAGGAAACCTGACTTTGGTTTTGTTGATGAATCCTAGAGCCTCCAGCATAATCAGATTAATCAAATTCAAAGAACTGGGAGGTTAAAACTGGGAAAGTCATTGTTAGTGATGGACAGTATAGACTTAGGCCGGATAGTTCTTTTGAGTCATATCATACTTTTTCGGTTTGGAGAACTCTACCAAAGCTACGTGTTATTCGGAAGGTGGCTTAGAGACGTGGAGTGAGATTAAGGATTACGGTGAATTTCCACAGTGGCAGGCGGTGCTGTTATTACAGGGAGAGGGCTGTCCTTTCGATCACTTCACTTATTCAAGACCTAGAATATCATCTCCCTTAAACACTTGCATTCAGGCTTGCCCCCTTCGCAATATTCCTTTCATGTGCTTCCCTTCCTGGTTCCACTCCCAGCCTTCCTTTCTTGATAGCCACCTCTTTGACTATTACAAAATTGAATGGATAGAAGACCATGATGGGGAACTAAGAGACAGGCAGAGGTAGGGGCGAAAGGTCACATGTGACACGAAAACAGGAAGCTCTGGGGGTAGGATGGCACAAGGTAAGAATTGGGGGAGAGAAACAACAAAACATTGTTTGAGAAATGATAGAATGAAACCAGGTTCTTTGTAAGTTAAGGAAAGAAAATGTATTACATAGTTGACAGTTGGCCTGAAGGCTGTTTTCTTTCTTAAGGTCTAATCTCCATCTTGTAGTCCTATACTTTCAAATGAAAACATCGGGTTTGCGTCTGTCTGGGTTTGGAGAGGCGGAGAATCCCTCACATCTCGCTGCTCTCCCTTCTGTGCTGTCAGTACCAGCCTCTGGTCCATGAGTTCTGTACCAATGACTCTTGGAAAGTGCTACTACATCTTTGTGTACACCTGCTAATCAAATTAATCCTTTTGAATAACATACGATAAAGATTACCAATGGTAGACATTGGCAAGCTGTTTCCATGACAACCCAGACCCTAAGAGTCTTGGTTCTTTTTTTTTTTTTTTTTTCCCGGAGCTGGGGACCGAACCCAGGGCCTTGCCCTTCCTAGGCAAGCGCTCTACCACTGAGCTAAATCCCCAACCCCAGACCCTAAGAGTCTTGTCGCAGCTACTCATCTGCCTTCATGGATAGTGGGCACATAAACGAGTGGATGGCTGTGTTTAAATGCAGTTCTGTTTAGCAAAATAGGAGCTAATTGGAGTTGACCTGAGGATTACAGTTCACTTGTTTCTGGTCAGAACTATCTGTGTTTAACCAGCTTCTCTTTAGCCGGTCTCTGTCTTGTGAGCCTTATTGGCTGGTGCACTGTATATATGCATAGGTCTCAGTACCTTGATTAAAATTCTAGAAGCAGCCTGAGGGCTATGTAATGCTTATCTCGGTTGACCTGTTTGGCTGCGGCAGAACACCTAATTAGCCATAGCTTAAACAGGAAAGATATTCATTTATCTCACAAAACTGGAACTCAGATGTTCTAGGTTCAGAGAAATTCCTCCAAGACAGACACTGAGACTGGCAAGATGGCGTCAGCTTGCTGCCGAGCTGAAGCCTTGAGTTCCATTCCCTAGATCAATATGGAAGGAGAGAGCTGCCTTGTTCTGTAATGAAAGTAACCCTCCCAGCCCTGACAGATCTTACAGCCCTTTCTCCATTTCCTTACCTTTCAGAGCGGTTGGGGATTGTGGCAGCATTTCCAAAGGAAGAATATCTTGTTTGAAAGCACGGGTAAGATACATACTCCGGATTTCTACTTTGTAACATGGCAGTGGAATTTGAGTTCACTGTTTCTCTACAGGAAATTGTTTTTCCCGTCTGGTTGTTCACTGGTCTCTGACTATTAGAAAAAGAACGGCAGTTAACACTAGATAAGGAAATGAGGTGCTGAGATTCAGACTCCAGAGAGACTAGAGCAGTGGGGCATGTCCTGAGAACTGTTTCTCTCTGGATGATCTCTGATGGAAAACAGAACTGTGTCTGCACATCGGGGCAGTTGATGAATACGGTGAACAGTCAGGGGGAGCCCCTGTGAAGCCCGGACTCATCAGAGTCATCGTAATCCCAGAACACGAAGCTCCTGAGAGGAGAACGAGAGGGCTTTCCAGGAATACTCATTTATCCTGGGAGTGTCCCCATTTCTTTCCACTGCTCACTGATGCATCGGTAAGAAAGAGCTCAGTTACAGATGCACAGAGCTGGCATCCCAAACGTTGGAGAGAGAAAAACGTCGACATCTCCTAGACTACTAAATGTAGAGTCCTGGGCCAATAGGCCCACTGAATGTTGTAGACCCTGTATTCTGCTTGTTATTGTGTAGCTCTGGAAGGGAATCTAGACTTCTGCATTACTAGAGCAGTTGCGACTGCAGTCTGGGATGCCTAAGCAAAGAATCAAAACCACTCTAAGCATCTGGGGACTTCTCAAAGGAGGAAGAAACCCAGGGCTTGATGCATGTGCGCCTAAGGAAAGATCAGAAGAGCTAAGTAGGTTACTAGGGCAGCGCCGATCCTGTCAGAGCTCACTCGGGTGAGCCCAGGTTAGAGTGTTGTCTCCATGTTGTTTCCCTGACAGAGAGCAAAGCAGTCACAGGTGCTGTGCCTCACCTGCAAACTTCCACGCACAGTGGCAAATCTGGTCTGGAACAAGACCGATGGAATATTTTATAATCTTAGACAATTTTTCTGTTCAGTCAAGACTCTGGTTTGTGCAATGTCTATATTTAAAGCAAAAGTTGCATGTTGTTGAATATATCCTTGAAAAGCCCTAAAATTAACCTATACACACCCCTAATAATCTTGTTTATGTAAAAATTAAAAAAAGAGCACAATTATAAACATAACTGCAGGGAGACATGTTGACATTAGCAGCATTTTTTCTGTTGCAGATCAGAATACAGCACTTAGGTCTGACAGATCAACAACTGCCCACAACTCCAGGGCAGTCTCGCGCACGAAGGCAGGCACGCACGCACGCACGCGCGCACACACACACACACACACACACACACACACACATACACATATACATACACACACAGTTTAAAAAGATCACAGTAAACTTTAAAGCAGTTACATGGTGCCGGAGAGATGGCATCAAGGTTAAGATCACTGTCTGCTCTTCTAAAGGACTCAGGGTTTGAGTTCCAGAATCTACATAGCAACTGTTACGGGGGAGTCAGTGCTGTTGTAGCCTCCGCAGGAACCAGGACGAACATGCTGTGACACGTGAGCATGATAGGACAGGAACAGACATCATACGTGGAGGCAAAACACCCATACACAGAAGTAAAACTAATGTATTAAAAGAAAAACTTTGCATAATCCTGTTTGAGCCTCCCGAGTGCTGCAGGCACAGGCATGTGTCTCCACATCTAACGTCTCTGAAAAAAGCTTTAAAAATAGTTACAGCCTTTGACTTACGAACTGAAGCTCGGAACTGCTTGCCGGCTTGGTCCTCGTGGCTTGCTCAGCCTGCTTTCTTATTCCGTCCAGGACTGCCTGCCTGGTGGTGGCACCACCTAGAGTGCGCTGGGTTAAGTCAATACATTGTTTAAAACAGTGACGTGGACTAGGCTGCCCAAACACATCGTTATTATCAAAATAGGGATCATTACAGTCAATGCGTTTTGGTCAATGAGAAGTGAGTTTATTATTACTCTACTGTAAAATCCATGCTTTGAGGGTTAACAAACTCTTAGAAAGTATTTTTCTGCATCTTTCTGATTGTGGAAACATTTTCCTTGCATAACGGTATCCAGGTACTTGAAGAACTGGAAGGTGGTTGGCCAATATGGTGGATAAGGCAAAATGTAGTAGCCTAGTTCATCCAGCTTCTGAGGGTTGGTGGTAGGGTGGTTAGGCTCTCTGCCTTTACAAGGATCGGGCCATTTCTGTTGACTCATGGCAGACTCAGGCATCGCGGTTCCAGTGTATCCCTTCAGTTTGCTGAGCTGTAAGAGTTCCTCTAGGATTCAGAAAGACGTGGATCAGACCAGCAGCAGACCACAGTGACTACAACACCTTACATGCACGCATGTGTATGTACTTGGCTTTGGACATTTTGGGAATTTTAAATTTTCAAATCGTGAAATTTTGGAAATTTTAAGACTTCTCAGTCCAATCTAGAGTGGTCCTAGGAAGAGGGAGCATGTGGTCCTAGGAAGAGGGAGCACGTGGTCCTAGGAAGAGGGAGCACGTGGTCCTAGGAGGAGGGAGCACGTGGTCTTAGGAAGAGGGAGCACGTGGTCCTAGGAAGAGGGAGCACGTGGTCCTAGGAAGAGGGAGCACGTGGTCCTAGGAAGAGGGAGCACGCGGTCCTTGGAAGAGGGAGCACGCGGTCCTAGGAAGAGGGAGCACGCGGTCCTAGGAAGAGGGAGCACGCGGTCCTAGAAAGAGGGAGCACGCGGTCCTTGGAAGAGGGAGCACGCGGTCCTAGGAAGAGGGAGCACGCGGTCCTAGGAAGAGGGAGCACGTGGTCCTAGGAGGAGGGAGCACGTGTTCCTAGGAAGAGGAAGCACGGTCCTAGGAAGAGGGAGCACGCGGTCCTAGGAAGAGGGAGCACGCGGTCCTAGGAAGAGGGAGCACGTGGTCCTAGGAAGAGGGAGCACGTGGTCCTAGGAAGAGGGAGCACGTGGTCCTAGGAAGAGGGAGTACGTGGTCCTAGGAAGAGGGAGCACGTGGTCCTAGGAAGAGGGAGTACGTGGTCCTAGGAAGAGGGAGCACGTGGTCCTTGGAAGAGGGAGCACGTGGTCCTTGGAAGAGGGAGATGTGGTCCTAAGAAGAGGGAGCACGTGGTCCTAGGAAGAGGGAGCATGTGTCCTTGGAAGAGGGAGCACGTGGTCCTAGGAAGAGGGAGCACGTGGTCCTAGGAAGAGGGAGCACGTGGTCCTAGGAAGAGGGAGGACATGGTCCTAGGAAGAGGGAGCATGTGTCCTTGGAAGAGGGAGCGCGTGGTCCTTGGAAGAGGGAGCGCGTGGTCCTTGGAAGAGGGAGCGCGTGGTCCTAGGAAGAAGGAGCACAAGGTCCCATTGGCAAGCCATTCCTGCTTTCATTGGCTGTATCTCCTTTAATTTTATCTTTTATATTCTTATTTTCTAGTGTAGACTATCTCCCCTGTCAGTATAATCAGAGCCTATGACTCTGCCTTTGAACTGCTTGAGCACAGTGAAGGGGCCCTTGTCACCTTTACCATCTGTCAAATGTCTTGGCTTTAGCAGTTAGCTCACTTGAACTGGACATTTCTTAGCTAAAATTGTTCCATTTTGATTTCTAGAGCAAATGCATTTATACATCCTACATTTAGAAATTTGTTCTGGTCAGAATTGCCTTCTAGATGTCTAAGACCCTGTTAGAATTCAATTGAACGGATTATTGGGTTCCTTTGTTCTTTACTGGTCCCTTTGGAATAGAGTTAAGAGTTTAGAACCCACTTTTTGATTCGGTTTCATCATTTTGAGCTGGATGAAATTACCTTTTTAATCCTTACAGTAGATTACATAAAGAAAAATTTCAATCTTAAATTGTGAAAAAGAATAATATAACTTGTATGTAGCTCATGAATTCTTGAATTTATAGAGCAAATTACTGAAGGAAGTATGTTAAATTTAAATCCTCCTTTCAGGCTGTTTTGATTGACATGGAGGAAGGAGTGGTGAACGAAATTCTCCAGGGCCCACTGAGGGACGTGTTTGATAGCAAACAGCTCATCACGGACATCTCTGGCTCAGGAAATAACTGGTGAGGCTACCCTTAGTGTCCTTAGAAAAGGTTGAACATTCATTTCCGTGTCGTGGTGAGTAATGAAAGCCGGCCGCGATTTGCCTTTCCAGCCTCACCCTTCTGACTAATTGACAGCCTTGCTTCAAGGTGCTCAGGTGCTTTGTACTTTCTTGTTGTTTAGCAAAAAGTGAATCATGAGAATGTGATGTGCTCAATTCTTAAAGGTTTAATATTTTTAAAAACTTTTCCTGTCTGTCTGAATCAACAGAATTAGCAGAAAGATATAAGGCAAACTATTGTCCTTTTTTCCCACCTGAGGCAGAGGCTGTTTTGACTCTTAAACATGTAATCTCTTCAATTTGGAAAAAAATGCACCCCAACAGTTAAAGAATTCACATTGATTTTTTTTTCTCTTCCTTAAAAATTAAGTTTCCCATTGTTTGTAAACCTCCCATTATATTGTATTAAATATCTGCTACCAGTTACTTGGGTTCACACGTAGAGTTCAGATGTAGAATTTTATTAAAGCATGAATTTGGATTCTATGTGTCAGGAGACTGGGTGTCTCCATTAGGGTTTTACTGCTGTGAGCAGACACCATGTCCAAGGCAACTCTTATAAGGATAACATTTAATTGGGGCTGGCTTACAAATTCAGAGGTTCAGTCCATTATCATCAAGGCGGGAACATGGCAGCATCCAGGCAGGCCTGGGGCAGGAGGAGCTGAGAGTTCTCCTAGCAGAATCCTGGCTTCCAGGCAGCTAGGATGAGGGTCTCATTGCCTACATCCACAGTGACACACCCACACCAACAGGGCCACACCTAAGAGTACCACTCCCTGGGCCGAGCATATACAGACCATAATACTAGGGAACCAAAAGGCCTAAGAACGGAGGCTGACTGACCGCCCGCCTAGCTTTCCTCTCGGGCTGTGTATAACTCACTGCATTCGTGTGTGCCAAAGCTGCATCACATGGAGGTCATGTTTGTTTTGTGGTCTGTCATAGCGTCGCTCCTAGACCTGATCAGCACAGGCCTTCACTGTCATCTGATAATGCAATGTGACCAGTTTGTCCTATTTTAAACCAGACAAAATTAGTTGGAAAATTTTTGTTTTGGTATCTGTTGAGTTGACCTTTTTCTGTTTTTCTGTTGAATATAAATTCACTGCAGTTCAGAGTTTAAATGGAAATTAAAAAATATAGCTGAATTATTAATTTTTATAATTTATCCGGAAAAAAATTGAAGATGAAGTTTTAAAAACTAGTTAATACTGCTTGCCTATAAGGATATTTGAGAATTATTGGCATGTTATATGCGATGAATAGGAATTACTATGTGATAGAATCGATTTCGTAGTATAATTTAAATAGTTCTCTGTTTTTCTTCAATCTTTTTCAGATTGAGGAAATAATAAAATCATAATCAAGGATATATTTTTTTTAATCTGTATTCTTATTGTCAGGGCTGTGGGTCACAAAGTTTTTGGAAGTCTTTACCGGGAACAGATTCTAGAGAAACTCCGGAAGTCGGCAGAGCACTGCGATTGCCTACAGTGCTTCTTCATCATCCACTCCATGGGAGGAGGTAACGGCCCTCGCTGTGGGAGCGTTTGTGGGGTAACAGCCACTTGCTGTGGTAACATGCGTGTGTGGGGCCTATTGTCAGACCTGATGCTTGCTCAGCATCCGCCAGCAGACGTGTCCAGTCTCCTTACAGTGAGGCGTGCTGTCAGCCACGGGGCTCCTGCTCAAGGACCAGACAACTGAAAGGACCAGGCTTACATTGTGTTGTATGGCCCAAGAGACGTAGGTCGGCTGCCTGGTAGAGTGTGTGTATGCTTCAGTGTCTGCACACTTTAGCTTCTTCTAAAAATGTTGTGAAATTGGAGCTGAGGAGAGAGCTTATTGGGTACTGTGTTGGTGCCCGTGCTACACGCATGAGGGTCTGAGTTTGAGCTTGGGTGTGGCACGTGCTTCCAATTCCAGAACAGGGAGCAAGAGGTAGACGGGCCCCTGGGCGTGCTGGACGCCAGCTCTCGAGCAGAAAGGACACCGGCATACACAGTGCTGGAGCACGGGCACACAGTGGAGCACATGCACAACACGTATAAAACTCTGAAATTGTCACTGTTGACCTTTTTTTTTTTATTTTGAATTTTTCTTTCACTTTTAGATTCTCTTGTAACAGTTTCAGCCACACTCCCATGTGGTGCTTTTGAGAAAGGCTTAGCTTCAGCTGTGCCTGGTCAGCTTTATCCTGAGTAGAGTTGAGCTTTTTTGCATGTCCTCTTGTGGCCTGCTTATGAGAATACTGATCCTCTTGTAGTAACCCCTTCAAACCTCCCCACCCCCCCTCCCATAACAAAAACAAACACTAAAACATTCACTCAGTTCCTAATCCCGCTCATCACAAACCTGACCTTGAGACGTGACCCACACTGCTCTGTCTCCCAGGTAATCTGGAATCCAAAATGGAGTTATCTTGCTCCTCTATTGATAAAACAGAAACAAAATGATGTGCTAATTCTAAAACAGACATATTAACGAAGTCTGGAAGAAAAAAATGATTTACTTTTCTTTCTAAAACTGATATTAAGATTTCACATTCTGGAGCTTGCAACAAAACACTGTCATATACAAAGTTCACATTCTAGGACTGGGGGTAATGGAGTCAGAGAAGGCTCAAGGCTTAGACTTCTGGGTTAATGGTGGATAAATGCAGCCCATGCCCCATACTCAGGAGCCTTGGCTTTACATTTTAGTCACAATAAACTGTGTGTGTGTGTGAGTGTGTGTGTGCATGTTTTTATATACATATAATTTTCATGCAACAACATAGCCTGCACATACCCCATAAGACAAGATTCTGAAAACTGCTTATTCAACAAACTACATCTGACACATTGCTACTTTTTTTTTTTTTTTTTTTTTTTTTTTGGTTCTTTTTTTCGGAGCTGGGGACCGAACCCAGGGCCTTGCGCTTCCTAGGTAAGTGCTCTACCACTGAGCTAAATCCCCAGCCCCACATTGCTGGGGATTTTTACCACATCAACTTGCAAGCTCTCTTCACCACGAGTTTCACAGAACTAAGTGATAGGACCCAGTTTTCTCCTTTAAGTCCTTAAAATTTTCTGAATTTGTGACTTTAGACATCAAAAAGTTACGAGATTTCCAGAGTTTCTGCTCTCAAGTAAGTAGTGAGAGCATGCTGTGTTTGAGACTTTGGAAGTTCCAGGTAGACATGTTGTATTGGCTGTTAGAAGTTGCTTCATACAGTTTTCTATACTGTTGAAATGGTATGAACCTTGAGACCAAAGCTGTCAAAATAGGTTTTTGTTTTAAGTTGCTATCAGGAATACTGGATGCCAGCTTAGTTGAAGTTTTCATATTCAGTTCTTTTAGTATCTAATGATTAAAATACCAAAAAAAAAAAAAAAAAAAATGTTAGAGAACACCATCCCGGACTCATGCTCAGAGTCTGAGATGGAATTTTAGACTTGAACCCTGCAGCCTGGCAACTCTCTCTGAGTTGAAAATCATACCTACAAGTAAAACATTCCAGAGTCCTCAGAATTGTACTTCAAGCCACTCGGGTTCCTTTCTCTGACATTTTAACTCAGGAACAGGCTCTGGACTTGGCACATTTCTGTTAAAGGTGCTTGAAGACGAGTTCCCAGAAGTGTACCGGTTTGTGACAGCGGTTTACCCTTCCAGCGAGGATGATGTCATCACCTCGCCTTACAACAGCATGTTGGCCATGAAGGAGCTCAGTGAGCACGCTGACTGCGTGCTACCCATCGACAACCAAGTAAGCTACGGAACTGGACATCACCGATGGGTGTTACATCCATCCTGTGCTACGTGTCTCTGCTTGTTCAGGACTTTAACCTTCTCCAGCTAAGGGAAGAAATATGTTTAATTTTTTTTCTTGCTAGGAAAATATCACCTAAGCCTCATTAATAACTTCTCAACCTATATTTCTTTTCTCTCAAGTCTTTATTTGACATCATTAGCAAAATCGATCTTGTGGTAAATTCTGGAAAGTCGGGCTCAGCTGTGAAGCCTAAGAGTCTCATTACTTCGAACACGGGGCCCGTTAAAAAGCGCCACAAGAAACCCTTCGACGCCATGAACAACATTGTGGCGAATCTGCTCCTCAGCCTGACAAGGTAGCCCCTCAGGACACCTGCAAACTCACCGAGCTTTGCGACATCCACACTGACTGTGCCTTATTCCTTTGTTGGTTTCAGGACACTGTTAAATCCAGCCTGGAGTGTGTTACAGCAAGCACCAGACCACTGAGCTGTAGGCCCAGCCAGTCATCTAGGCTGTTCTAAGTTAGAGGGGCTTTTCTTCCCCTTCAGATTGGTCTGACACTTTTTTTAAATTAGTTCTTCAAGAATTTCTTATACGAATTTGGTCATACTCACCCTCCTAGTCCCTCTTCCTACCCAACTTCCTGTCCTTTTCTCCCCCATTGAGGCCAATATGTGCTGCCCAGACACTCTCTCTGTGTCGGAGTTTCATGTGTTGGAGTAATAATCCAGCATTTCTCCAACTCTGTTACTTAGAGCAGAGTGGGTGTTCCGTGACGAGCTGTCTCATTATAGACATGCTGCTATGCTGTACACCAGCCAATCTGTTCATCTCCATCATCCCACTCAAAACACTCCCGTGCTCGGGGCTCCATTTCTCAAGCTTTTACGATTATGATCTATGATCGTGAATGTTGTTGTTTCAAGCAGACCCTTAATAAATTTAATAAAATTTCCACAATAAATAATTGTCCTGTGCGTGTTTAACTCAATAGAAAGTCTGTTTAAATGAGATGCTGTTAAATGTGTAACAAGCAGGGATAATAGATGTTGCTTGCACGCACTTTAGAGATCTAGAAGTAAGATTTGCCAGGCAGCGTGTTGTATTTTAATTGGCTTCATTCGTGACTGTTGGTGAAAGTAAATTTCAGTGACTCAGAAACAAGAGTTCCGTTCCGCTCTTGTTGATCTGTGCAACAAAGAATCTGAGAGTATAACCTGCTGAATTACTGTCTTAATGAAAGTACATCTCATTGCTCTGTGTTGGCCTTCTAGCTCTGCGAGGTTCGAGGGCTCCCTGAATATGGACCTGAATGAGATCAGCATGAACTTGGTGCCCTTCCCACAGCTTCATTATCTCGTGTCGAGCCTGACACCGCTGTACACGCTGGCGGATGTTAACATTCCTCCCCGGAGGTGAGGTGCAGCTGGCTCCCATTGCCTGAGACCCTGATGTGCTCTGGGGGACGCTTACATTAACTCAGGTCATTTGTATCAGTCTATTGGTGAGAATCATAGAAACTGTAGTTGGTGACAGTCATTCCTCATTATTCAAATAGTTCTTTAGAAGTAAGCTGTTTTAGAATGTGAGTATTAAACTGAAACTAAACCTGGTAACAAAGTGTTCAGGCTTTTATAGATTAATAGGATCCGGCAGATTTGAATGCTGACTCCGTCGCCAGCTGTAAGATCTCGGGCAGATGTCTTAATTCTTTGTCGCACTATTTGTAGGGTAGGTGAGGTATCATGTTTTAGTTCTTACCACAGCCAAGCACCGTGGAAGGCTTTTATGTAGTAGCTGTTGCATTTTCAATCCAGATCACCTCAGGCTACTCTTAGGGCCAGGCATGATAGATAGCACACTTCTTTAACCCCAGATCTCAGGACGTAGAGACAGGCATATCTCAGTAAGTTAGAGGCCAGCCTGGGCTACATGGTGAGTTCCCAAGCTCTGAGGCTGGGCCTGTCAGTGCATACCTGTGATGTGAGCACTTAGGGACAGAAGAAGGATGTTCATGGGTTCCAGGCCAGCCTGGAATACATAGTGATGCTGTCTCAGAAAAACAAACACCTGTCTGGAGGTGTCCCTCAGTTGGTAGACTGCTTGCTTGCCTAGCATTCATGAAGCCCAGGGAACCCGCAGAACCCAGGCAATGACTTACAACCATCTATAAGCTCAGTTCCGGGGGTTCTGATGCCCTCCTCTGGCCTCAAAGATCACCAGGCACATGACGGTGCACAGACAGACATACACACAGGTAAACACACATGCATTTAGCTCCTAGGGGATGATGAACTTGAAGGGCTCGTGCTGGCATTCGCCGTTGAAAGACATAGGTTCTGCCTGACGAGAGAGGAGAAATTAAAGACTTTTATTGTTGCCTTTTTACATTTTTAACTTTTATTTTGTGTGTGCTGTGATGTGTTTGAAGGACAGAGAACAACAACTTGTGGGATTGAGTTCTCTCCATCATCTTGGCAATGGGTTATGTGCGAGAGAGTGAGTGCAGGTGCCTGCAGAGGCCACGGGCAGCAGATCCCCTGGTGGTGTGTTGTAAGCTGCCCTGTATGGGTGCTGGGAATCGAACTCCTGTTTTCTGTAAGAGAAATGCCTGCCTGTAGCCACTGAGCCATCTCTCCAGCCCTCACATACTCCTTTTTAAGGTTAAAATTTTGGCAAAGTAGCAATTCTATATTTGTAATGAATATTACAGGTGACATTCGGAAATCTTATTTAAGCGAATAGCAAGCAGCCAGTTGTGCCAGTGTAGTTAGGACTCCTTGTCTGCCAGGGATCCTGTAACGATGTCAGCCAGAGAAGCCGTGTGTAGAGTGTGGGTCCCAGCACTGACTGTTCACTGCTACCGTTAGAACTCACCGTGTTTAAGAGGAAGGGGCATTTTAGTTTTAATGTAGACACACCCAATGTAAATTGGTAGTAAACTCTTTTTTTGTTTTGTTTTTTTACACTTTCAAGACAAGATCTCTCTGAGAAGCCCTGGCTGTCCTGGAACTCACTCTGTAGACCAGGCTAGCCTCAAGCTCACAGAGATCCACCTGTCTCCCAAGTGGTGGGATTTGCCACCACCACCCAGCGGTAAACTGTTTTGTAGTAGAATTTCTGTATTTAAAGTTCATCCTTTTTCAGTGAAGTAATCTGCTTGGTATATTTAGACAGAATACTTGTATCAACATTTTTAATTTTAATCATGTCAATTTCTGCTGACTGTCTTTAAAGTGTGCTAGTAAAAATCCACAAGGAACTTTTAAATGTCACACCTGGTCTTGGTGTCACTGTCTGTTGTGGGCTTCCCTGGGTTTTGTTTGGTTTTCAACATCTGCTGTAATGCAGATAACCCACGGCCATCGTGCCAGCAGGCAATTTCATGTTACGAGCCCATGTAGAAGAAAGGTTTTGATGAGCCTTGCCCTTTCCTTGTAGATTGGATCAGATGTTTTCAGACGCCTTTAGTAAAGGCCACCAGCTCCTCCAAGCAGACCCCAGACATGGTCTCTACCTCGCCTGTGCTCTCATCGTTAGAGGGGAGGTACAGATTTCCGATCTCCGCAGAAACATTGAAAGGTTTGGTTTTTCTTTTTAAGATAATTTTTGTGTACAGTTTGGGACAATAATAGGTGTGAAAGCCTTTGTTCAAATTACCATAAAACGTGACCTTAGATGAGCGACTCTTCACTACATGAAGTATAGTTCTTCATCGTGCTGTCACGCGATGCTGCCGGTTGTAAACACAGATGGCAGATGACAGCTTCGCAGCCGGACCGATGCTCCTATGTCCCTGTTTAGCTTATGTGGACCGAGCTGCTGTAAGGAGGCGGTCTCGGTGACTTAGTTCTTCTTACCTCTGGGTTTTTTATCTCAGATTAAAGCCTGCCCTGCAGTTTGTGTCCTGGAATCAGGAAGGCTGGAAGACAAGCCTGTGCTCTGTCCCTCCTGTGGGCCACCCGCATTCACTGTTAGCTCTGGCGAATAACACATGTGTGAAGCCGACCTTCCTGGAGCTGAGAGAGAGGTTCATGCGGCTCTACAAGAAGAAGGTAAGCACGCCATTGGAGATGGGCTAACGCTGTCCGGCATGTTTGTGGGGAGCTAGTTGCCATCCAAGAGACGTTCGCCTGTGCTATTTCCAATATAAATGAGAAATTCCATGTATTTGTAGGATTTAGGCAATATACTAACTTTGTTTTTTAAAAAATCATTTACTCTTTGACAACTTCACACATGTCTAGGGTGTATTTGAGTATTTCACCCCACACTGTCCTCGCTCATCCTCCCATTCCCTTTGGACCCCCAACAAGTCTCTCTCTCTCTCTCTCTCTCTCTCTCTCTCTCTCTCTCTCAATGACATTGAGTTTGTGGTTTTACTGAAGCATATGCAACTTAGCAGTGGCTACATCACTGAGCAAGAATGGCTCCCCCTTCCGTAGCTCTGCATTAGAGGTGGGGCCTCTTGAGCCCCTCCCCGTCCATGGCACCCCACTGGCCGGCTTCATCTGTGCAGGGAAGCACAGCTGCTGTGAGTTCGTGAGCACCGTGGCCCGCCGTGTGTAGACACACATGCACATGGTGCTCTGCCGTCCTCTCTTTCTGCATGCCTTCCGCCGTGTTCTCTGAGCCACGGTGAGTCAGGCGTGGGGGAAGGGACTCTGTAACATCCATTTATAGCTCAGTGCTCAGTGTCCCTTACTGACCAGTTACCAGTCTCCTGCACTGTCCACTGGAAGGAAGGAAGAACGCTTTTGTGGCCAACATTGCGTGTAGCACTATTCTGTAGATGTAAATGAATAGCTTTATAACACGTCCATTTAGCAAAACAATGGTAAAAGGTGTATAACCTCTAACCTCTGAGTCCTGGGCTTTTGGCATGGGTTACGGCTAAGCCCGTTAGGAGGGAGTCTCAAATCCAGTCAGAGACTGATTGATTACCTCATGTTAGTCACGGTTCTCTTGTACTGGTGAACACATCTTTAGGCACAATATTTATTTGACTTAAATTCCTGCTTCCATTTTAAAGCTGAATAAGCTGAATGGCCTATGCACGTTCCCTACATGCCTAGAACCTGCTTTGATCATATTTCCCATCATCCTCTTTTCCTTTCCATCTGAACTCCTCCTTCTGTTCCTCAGAGTCCTACTTTCGTGTGTGTGTGTGTGTGTGTGTGTGTGTGTGTGTGTGTGTGTGTGTGTGTGTGTGTGTGCGTGGGTGCGTGCCTGTTGTGCCCCACTCTAGGGATCCTTGGTGAGGTAGGGGTTAGTTACTTAAGGCTACTTACAAGTGGGTGTACCACTGAGTCTATGCCCCCCTTCCCCAGCAGCCATCAGCTGCTCTAGCTCCCAGGGAGAAATGGGTAAATGACCTATGGTTTTTAGCAACATTCGCTAGAATTCCATGGTGTAGTTGTATGCCTTAGAGTTCCTGGGTGGTAATTGTGACTTTTCAATTACAGGCTCACCTCCATCACTACCTGCAAGTCGATGGGATGGAGGAAAGCACTTTTACGGAAGCCGTGTCCTCTCTGTCAGCGCTCATACAGGAGTACAGTGACCTGGATGCCACAAAGAGCATGCCTGTGCCAGATGTGCCCAGGCTGAGCGTGGCCTCATGAGGGAAGAAGCCGAGAGATGCAATGGTTACTTTTTTCTGATTCTCATCCAGTTTCGTCCCCTTTCTGTTTCAGCATTTTTTTCTAACTCAGAAAGCCCAATTTGTTTTCCACAGTATCGGGAAGTATTTTATCTAAAATGGTGGTTTCTATTTTATTACAACTGTTTATACCAGTGTGTGGTATCACTTCTAGCAATTCGCTAACATTGAGAGAGAGCCCGACATGGTGCAATCCCAGCGTCGCTGGCATGCAGGGGGACGTGCGTTCGGGGCCGACGTAGAGGAAGGAGCAGTTCTTCATGCCCTGGCTCTACTTGTAACTTTTATAATAAACGCTTTAAAAGCAAATGTGTGAACAGGGCAGCTTGTGCTGGCTGAGCGTGTCGCCGTTGTCGTGCGCACCAACATCTTCATCGGAACTGTGTGGCAAATGTTCTCATGTACTGCTCCGATCACCACATCTCCCTTCGGAATCGTCAGGGTTGGTCTCAGTGATTGAGCTTTCAAGGGAATAATTTTAAGGGGAGAATTCTTTTCAGGCAAAAATAACCTGGTGTGTGCTGACTTATTACTATTTTCTTTTTCCTTTCTTTGAGTGATCGTTTTGTGTTTGCTTTTTATCTTAGAAGTTTAGACTTTTATAGTATTTGGAATGAAAACTGCAGTATTTCAGTTATTAAGAGACACTCAGTTATTACAGACATTCTAGTTTCTCCTTCCTAGAAGAATCCCAACTGATATTCAGAACACGAAGATGATGAGTCTGCATTTATAGTGTCATCTTATTTCTAAGAGTTTTGCTGTCCCTCTACTAATGTGACAGGGTCTGATAGACTGTATTGCCAAGCACAGAATAAAATGTTAAAGTATGTCTTTTTATATCTGTGTTTTGAGACAGGGTTTCTCTGTGTGTAGCCCTGGCTGTCCTGGAACCCACTCTGTAGACCAGGTTGACCTCACACAAGATATCTGCCTGCCTCTGCCTCCCTGTGCTGGGATCAAAGGTGTGCACCACCACGCCCAGCTAGGTATTTTTCTTTATCTATGGAATCCTTACCTGGAGCCATTTGTCCATATGTTACATAATTATAGGCTATACTGAAGAAATGAGTTCTATTTAAAATTTTCAAGCATTCAGTTTTGTTTTATTGTATATGTTTTAGAAACTTCTATTGTCACAAATATAACAGGCAAAGAATAGTCACTCTTGTGTTTTAAATCCCTTAAGTAAGCCGTGCCCTTTTGCAGACACCTCAGTGTTTTCATTGCGGCCTGATTGAGCCTTAACCCTTCCTCCCCGTCTGGCTCTATAGGATCCTGAGCTCAGAAAATATGTCTCCTGGTTCTCCGCAGTCCCTCTGACACACACAAGATGTGACCCACAGCATCTGCCACTTAAACGACCCCTCGCCGGGGCAGTCGAACCTGACGGTAATCATTGTAGACTTGTTGGGGACGCAGCATCTCTTATCCAGGCAGATCCCACAGAAAGTGGGCCTGTAAGTCTGAGCACTTGAGCATCCAGAGAAAACAAACTTTTCAGCTTTGGGGAGTTGGAAAGTGGGTTGGCATGTTTCTCCTCTGGGGATCTGAAAAGAAACAGTTAAAAGGTTATCCTTTAAGTTTGAGAATTAGATCTCAGATATACTTATTTCTTGGGCACTGATAATGTTGGGTTTCAGACCCGAGACAAGCAGCCTAGGTGTCTATTAAACTATCAAGGTGGACCTGGCCTCCCGGTTCTCCCAGCATGCCTCAGTCACTACCTGCTACAGGGTGTGGCTGGCATACCCAGCCCTCTACCCTGAACTCCAGCCCAGAGACTGGGCTTCCTCCCCCACAGAGGCTTTCCCTGTGTAATGCAGACATTTTGGTCACAGCTCTGTCCCCACCTTCCTCTGCACTCCCTGCCCCCCATTCTCTGAGACCAGTGAGCCTACCCAAGAGCTGCTCACCATAAACCCTGCTTTTATAGTTGGCTTTTAAAACCTATTAACTAGTCGCTTGTGACATGTAGAAGCCTCTTCTCTATGAAATGCCCTCACCTTCCCACTCTGTCATACTATCAGATTCTCATGTTTCTTGTCCCGCCTTTCATCCAATTCTACAACAAACAAAACCTTTCTTGTTTTGTTACATCCCAAGAACCATGTCTTATTGTGTTTATTTACCTACGACTTAGCAGACTCCTTAGTGCATGTCACACAGTTCGGGGTGTGTGCCGGATAGAAGAATTGATATGCTTTAATTTTAAAGAATATTCCTCTTTAAATTGTATGTGTGTTTTACCTGCATGTGTGGCTTTAGATTCCCTAGAACTGAAGTTACAAGTGGTTGTGAGCCTGCGTGTGGGTGCTCAGAATCAAACATGGGTCCCCTGGAAATCAGCCAGTGTTCCGTCTCTTCAGCCCCATGGATGGTATTTTGATCCCTTTAAAGTTGTGGTGTCGGGTTGATAATGTGATAGGGACCACCTTGAGAACAAGACAGTTTATATCATTTCTAAAAAGTAATCTTTCCTACGTGTACATAAGTGATACACACAAGTATATCACTTCGGTCCTTTAAGTCCATTCTCCTGCAGCACCAGGCATAGCGGTGTGCCCTTTAATCCCAGCCCTCGGGAAGCAGAGGCAAAGGGCTACGTCTCTGAGTTCAAGGCCAATCTGGTCTACATGGTGAGTTCCAGTTCAGCCAGGGCTATAGAGGCCCTGCCTCCAAAAAACAGAAAAGAAAAGAAAAAAAAGACAATTCTCTTGCCTTGATCAAAAAATAGGACCAGCTCTCTTGGCAGTTTTCTGCCAGTTTTAGGATAACAGTCCTTTGGCAAGCTTGCTCTGTAACACACAGAGCATTTTGGTGTGGTGGTCCTCCAAGACAATCAGTAACTACAATCAGAACTTCTGTTTTCATAGCTACGGTGTAACAACTGAAACCTTACGTTCACTATTTTGGTTACACTTCTATAATTAATACGAGCAAAGAAAAAGAAGCCAAGAAAGGTCTACTCTGAAGGAATAGTATGCATGGAAGGTTGTAAGAGGCTGCGCTGCTCAAGACCCACCTGACAGGTGAAATTTTCCCTGCAGAGTGGAGCCAGACTAATGCCTGCCGCCCTTGAGATAATTGGACTGTAAGAGTCGCGGTGGTCAGGTGCTTTGTCTGCTGAGATCCAAGCATACCCCTCCCTCCAGGACACGGGCACATGCTGACTCCTTCCCACTGAGCCAGTACTCAGTTAAGTCTGCTCACACGTTACCTTCCCTGCCTTCCATGGCTTCCTGCCGCAGGGCTGAATGTAGCACAGCCTCTTCTCGTTCCTCATTTCACAGTTGCTGTTGTCATTGGTCACCCGGTTAGAAATCCCCATCCCGCACGTCCTGGAGCAGGGAGTCCACCTTGTTGCTTGCACGAGACATTTTTTCTTCCAAGTAAGTGGGAGATTCCTGTAAGCTAAAATAAATGGAGGAAGTACATATGCACGCACGTATGTACGTACCTGGACTCCGGTTGTAAACATTAAGTCGGTATTTAAAAGTTCTAAGGCTTTTGCAAGGATAAAAGCTTACACTTTTAAGTCCCTGTACCCTCCAGTCAAGCGTGGCATGTTTCCTAGAGGGTTAATGTTTTTGTCTTTACCTCTTCATTGTTCTGCCTCTCCCATCCTCTGAGCATCAGGCCGAGTTCCCATCAGTGTCTGTCATTTGGTTGATTTTTTTTTTTTTTTTAGCAAGTACAGAAGTAAACATTGGTAGGATTAGGGGATTCGGGACATTAATCAGAATAGTGCAGGCCACCCTCTAACTCGTGACCCTTCTGCCCTCCGGGCATTAGGAATACAGGCACCAATCACCACGCCTGGATGTAAACAATGGGATCTTAGCACTTAAGTTTCACGATACATCAAAATCTGAAATAAAATCCTATTTAAGGATGAGATGATGAAAATCAGTTCTCTTCCACTTTTTAAAATCTAGCCTTAGAAGTGATGAGGATGAGGCGCAGAGGCCTCAGGGTGGATTGGAGGTCAGGACGACTCCGTGGTCAGTTCTCTTCCCCCTTTATGTGGAGCTTAAACTCAGGTCAGCAGCCTTGCCTGGCAAGCCTCACCAGCCCATTCTGGGGAAACTGTAACAAACTGAATTAAAGCTTTATAAACAGTCGTTGCAGTTTCTATCTCATCTAGCCTGTCACATCCCTTGTTGTCAGGACCACGGTATTCTCTATGCTCACCACTTAAACACTTAAAATCACCCGTGAGATACTTGGGGAAGCAACTGCGGATGAGCTATGAGTGGGGAACTGGACACCCGCCCCCCCACTGCCTGCTCTCAGAAGACACAGAAGATAATAGCTCTCCCGTCTCCATGAAAAACCGCCACGAGACTTACTGTAGTCCAGTGAACCAGACCCTTGGCTCAGATTAGTAAACAGCATATATTAATCCGTTACCTCAGCACGTTTCTTAAAGGTACATCCTGAACTTGGTATTTGGGGAGTAAGGTGGTCGGTTGAGTCAGTTAACAAAGCACAGGCCTAAGAAAATGTCAGTCACTTTGAAGCATGTGCTGCCTGATGACAGGCGACATGGCGCTTCCTCAGGTGTAACCATGACACCCTGCTTGTGCACAAAGCTGAGCAGCAGGAAGCAGAAACCAAGATACCTACACGTAGACAATGGTTAAAGGCCTCCGTGCAGGAAGCGGACTAGAAGCCTGGCACACATCCGCCATGAATAAAGGTAGCCCAGATTACAGTAAAATCGAGGCCTGCGGGTCAGGAATTTGCTCAACATTCATTAAAAGGCAAAGAAATGATGGGATCCATAAAAC
This sequence comes from Rattus norvegicus, assembly GCF_021556685.1. NCBI lineage: Eukaryota > Metazoa > Chordata > Mammalia > Rodentia > Muridae > Rattus > Rattus norvegicus. The sequence goes on from NC_141553.1 coordinate 45,881,837, forward strand.
AAAAGCTTGGCGCTTGTGAGCACTGAGAAAAGCAGGAGGGTTACCTCCGCGTGCTCTGTACTGACCCAGCAGAAGCCAGATCCCATGGTAGATGAGGTAAAGAAAAAACCTTGACCCTCTTCACGCAAACATTCTAAAGGCTTTTCATTGACGTTAACCGAAGGCCAGGTTCCTGTGAGCTCATAAACGCAGGTTCACAGGTAAGCAATGGAGAGGCTTGGTAGACTGAAGGTACCCTTTACAGCACCGAGGCCTAAGTCTCAAATATCGAAGTGATGAGACTAGCTCTGAGTTCTTTTTGTAGCTTACTGTTTCGGAATTCTTAGGGACATTAGTAATGGCATTCAGTTAGCTGAGAGACCATGTAAACAATCTGATAATTTTTTAGTTAATTGACATAACCAGAATCCCTGAGGATTTATTTCTTCACAGTTTTAAATATCTAAAACTCACTTCTCTGATAATTTTTACTGGTTCAAGAACATAATGAAGTAAGCCTAGAGGAACCCCTGTCTGGAAAATTCTCCAGTGTGTGAGTTCAAACACCATTTACACGTGGCAGCTACATGCTCAAGATACACAAGCAGGACTCTCACGTGCTTTCCTGACTACATACATAGGTGCCTAGCTTTAAACTGATGGAGAATACTGTAGCTATTCAAATGTACTAATCTTCAAATATACATAACTTCAAAATGTATTAATCCTCAAAAAAATGTTTTTTTTAAAATAAACTTTCCATTTCTTCTGGTACCATATAAAAAACTTTGGAAACACACGAACTGGGTGGTCAAACTTCTTGCCCATAGTAGATTACAAATAAAAGGGTTTTTTTTAGGGTACTCGTGAACAGTATTTGTTCAACTTTCCTAAGAAAGGGGTGAGAGCAAGCAGAGGTGTAAGATTTTAGAAGTTGCCTGATCTAGTAAGGCAAATTTAAAATTCAGAATATTTTATTCGCAAAGCCAATATGTAAAGTTTTCTTTTCTTTTCGGATACTTGGCGCATACCTGCCCAAAGCAGTCACTTCCTTGCTAACTCACTGTAAGTCTCTAGGCGGCAGCCCAGGAGGTCTTACTGCCTGTGGTGTGGGAAAGGATGGGGAAGAAACACAGGAAGCGAATCCCTGGAAAACAGCCCTGGGGAGGAGCACCTGGCATTGTTCTGTAGCCCGCTGAGCGCCCCTGCTGCGGAGATCCCTGGCCACAGTCCGGTGGATCGATCTTCCTTCCTCCTCTAGCTGAGGAACAATTACTGCCAGCCAGCTTGGGTCTGAAGAGGGGTGTGCATCCAATTGCCCCACTCACACAGAGGCAGCTGAACAGCGGGTGGGGCTGAAATACTTGGCCATTCTGATAATGGACTCCGTTGAACTCACATCCAACTGCCACAAGATCTGAAAAGAAAAAAAAAAAAACAGATTGTCAAAAAAGAAATAAAACTAAGTACCAGTGGGTTAGACCCACTCCAGTTGTAACTGTCTCTTTTTTTTTTTTTTTTTTTTTCTTGGTTCTTTTTTTTTTCGGAGCCGGGGACCGAACCCAGGGCCTTGCGCTTCCTAGGTAAGCGCTCTACCACTGAGCTAAATCCCCAGCCCCGTAACTGTCTCTTTTATGGATGTAGTTCTTAATTTCTTAAGCCTCCTTTAGAATCTCACAGAAACATCTACAGAAAGGTTTGTCATGTGCCGGCCAGCCACGCGTAGTCCCAGCACTCCGGAGGAGGTCTGCAAACTCAGGTTCAAGGGCAGCCAGGTCTACAATGAGTTCTAAGACCTACAAAGCTCTACAGAGAAACCCTTGTCAAGAAAGCAGAGAAAGAGGAGGAGGAGGAGTCCTAAGCTTGCAGTGAAATTCTTATAAATAAGTGTCTGATACCTGATGAGACAATTCTACACAGATACAGCGATACAAGCCAGAATGCATCCATAGGCAGTCTGGAGAAGCCAGAGTTTACCTGTGGTACTGCAAGGTAACCAAAAACAGGAGGAGACTCCAAGGCCTGTTCCTCTCTTTCAGGATCAGCAATTTCAGTGTCTCCCACCAACCCCTCAGAATGGCTAGAGTATTTTTAAAGAATCTGAAAAGTCAAAGCTCTTCAAGAAGAAAGCCACTGGGATGTGATGGGCATGGTTGCTGACGTGTGACATCATCAGTGGGACTGATGCCTTAGCATGACTTGGGCAGCACAGGCAGTAGCTGTGTTCTACCTTTCCTGCACTTGTACTTAGAATAGTACAGCCACCTTAACAGTGTTAAGTGGCACAGTAAAGTATGCCACTTAATTTACTAACCTCTACCCATTTACATTTAATATCCCGTATGGCAAAGTAAATTAAGTATTTGAAAGACCCCCAGAGTGAGGAGACCCTCACTCAAGTCTTGGGACCCCCCAAGAACTCACACAAGACCGTCCTTGCTGTAATCACATGAGGTTTATCAATAGGAACCAGTGCACTGGGGTCGAGACTCGTATCCCATGCAGGAGCACAGGAGTTCAACCCCCAGTAGCTGGGGGAAGGGGTATTTAAAGGAAGAAGCCACAACCCAAGGGGGCAGGGATGGTGTCACTGGAAAATGTGGAGACCACCAGTGAAAAGTCACAAGGAGAAGCTTCCTGTCTCTCAAGATTGTTTTTAAGATTGTAATCTAACTTTATGGTCAGCTAGTGCCTAAGAGAGTTATCTTTACTAGGTCCGGATCTCGTATCTAAGGGCCTTATCTTTAAGCCCTTTTATCTAGTTTCTGGGAGAGCAGGCTCAAGAAATGTGACCTTTTACCTACTTATAGGTAGAGAGCAGGGTCTGGAATTTGAGGTATTTAGGGCTTCTTAGGGCTGAGATAGCATTCAAAACTTCTGATTTTTTGGCTGTATCTTTTTATTCTTTCAATATTCAGTATGCAAAAGTACAATAGCAGTCTTAAAGAAAATGCTTCCGTTAGAAGACTCAAGTTTTCAGTTGCAATATTTCTTAAATAGCCCTCAGATGGGTGTTCAGACTTGGGTACTGTGGTGGGACTGAGATGATCAGAAGCTTGTCCTAGTAGCCACTTCTAAGAAAACATCTCAAAGTGTTTGTTGCCAGTGACGGAACCCACACTTCTCAGTGGGAAACTGAGAGCCACTGCTGAGACTTTTCTATCAGACATGTTAGCTTTCTGCTGAGAGTGATGGTTTAAAATACATAACGGGATACAGTTTGAATAGGTGCACAGTAGCAAACCAGTACTTTCCAAATACCCAGAGACAAAACCATGCAGGAGTCAAAGACCAACTCCAGGGGATGCTGTGTTTGCTTTTGGTTTTACAGATAGGGTCTTCCTTTCTGTTCCATTTCCAGCACCCATATGGCAACTCCAGTCTGAGGATTAAGTACCCTCTTCTGACCGCTGAGAGGGGCCAGCTGTAGGTGTGGTACACAGACATACGTGAAAGCTGAACAACCACACACACACACACACACACACACACACACACACACACAATTTAAAAATGTTTAAAAAAAAATAAGGTTTTTCCATGTACCCCAGACTGGACTCAAGCTCCCAATCCTGCCTCATCCCCATCAATATTAGAATTCCGCGTGAGACAGCTCCAGTGAGTTTGGTAATTTATGTTAGAGCTAAAGTTCATGGGTTTAGTCTCAGATTCTAGGGTGCAGCTAATTTCTAAGGAGCTACCACTTGTCGCACTTGAATATATCAGAAGGATGGGTGTGCAGGTCTGCAGAGCATGTTGACGTGGCCACCCTCGTCTAATTGCATATCTGTGCGGAGCCAAGTTTTCCTCAGACTTCAACCCCAAAAGCAGCAGCTTGGAGAAGAACCAGATGGAAGGATCTACTCAGACATTGAGCTAGACATTAGGGAGGCTTACACTAAAGCAAAACGGCATTCTCTTCACTAAAATTTACTTTGCTGTCGGTAATGGTCTTTTTTAAAGAAAATATTATTCCCATTAGCTGGTGGGTGTGTTACGTTGAAACAAACTTTTAAATTTAAACGAAGTTTTAAATTACAAATCCATCGACTATCAATTGACAAAAAGCCCACATTAGCAGAAGCTCCTGTCCCCAGTAATTTCATTTGTCATTCTGGGTTATCGTCAGCATGCTGTCGTTTTAGATGGTCTGAGTCAGACATGCACTGAGACTCAGAGAGCCCAGAGTCAGGTTCTGCTTTGCCAGTGTGTGGCGATGAGTATGAGGACCCGGTGGTTAGTCAGGTGGACACTAGAGCAGAAAGTGAAGTCCACGTCTACGTCCTCACGGTTTGCATCATGCATTTTAAAAGGGGATCATTTTCTCTTTACAGAAGTGGCTGAATTCAGGTTTATTTTTCAAATGGTGTTAACAAAAGCTGCCATTTTGAAGTCAGACCCTACAGTCATAATCTTTTGTCATTTTTTATCATGAAAAGCAGCTACCTGAGACAGACTTTAAATCTGTCATGCCTTTCAAACCAGCACCCAAGGCAGAGGCAGGTGGATCTCTATGAGTTCTAGGCCAGCTTGGTCTATATAGCAAGTTCCAGGACAGCCAGGGTCAAGTAGGGAGACCTTGCCTCAAAAAAAAAAAAAAAAAAAAGAAAGAAAGAAAAGAAAAGAAAGAAAGAAAGAAAGAAAGAAAGAAAGAGAAACAAAAACTCAGCTGAGAACTACTGCAATATAACTTTAATACAATAAAAAAATAATAGCCTTTCAAACATGTGTCTATGGCCTTCATGTATCATCCAGTAAAACCCAGCCATCCCACAGGGGCACAAAATCTAAATCCATTTTGCATGTAGCCAAACTGAATTCACTCTGAATTAAGTTATAAGGGGAGAAATGTGTCTCAGTTCAGCCGTTTCCAACAAGCCCAGAAGACACTTACATGCACACACGCCTGTCTCGTACCTAGGCTTGTCCCGTGAGTAGTCACAGTACAGGCCTTTGTGTGGGTCACAGCTCTCGGCTTCGTTACAGATGTCTCCTGGTTGCTTGGCACAGATTTTGCAGCATCCACAGCCATCCCTCACCAAGCTCACCCCAGGAGGACAAGTGGGCACCTGAGGGGGGCATCTGCAGGGCCAGTGGCAGACCTCTTTACGCTGATACACTTCCAACGCTGCTCCAGGCTGTCCTCCAGGGGTCGCACCCGGTGGCACACTGCCCTGCGCCCTACAGCAGAGCTTCATTCGGTGATAAAGGTTAGAAAAGAATCCTGAGACTACTCATGGGTCTGGAGGAGAAATGTGCCAAAAAGTCTTCCTCCTCCCCCCTCCTCCGCACTGCCCCTCCCCCTCCCTTCCTCCTCCCTTCTCCTCCCCCTCCCTCCTCCTCCGCACTCCCCCTCCCCTCTTCCTCCCTTCCTCCCTCCCCTCCCCGTCCCCCTCCCCCTTCCCCTCCTCCTCCTCCTCCTCCTCCCCCTCCTCCTCCGCACTGCCCCTCCTCCTCTTCCTCCCCCTCCCCCCTCCCCCTTCCTTCGCACTGCCCTCTGTCTCCTGCGCTGCATAGCTTTCATCCTCCTTTTATTTGCACTGAAGCTTCTTGGTTAATTTCTCTCCCTTCCCTCTCTTTATCTCATCTCCTGACCAGCTCACTCTTCTGAACTCACTAAAAGGACCTACTTAACCGCTCCACCTAGGTGGACCACGCTCTCTGTTTTCCTCCAGTCTTTTTTTCCCCCTACTTGAGCAAATGTGTTTTTCCCAAAAGACCTTATACATTGGGTCATGCTGGGCTCATACTCTAACATCCAATCTCATTGACAAATCTCATCGATCACACCTTTTAAAATATACCACCACCACTCCCGCCTGGCCTCCTACCTCTCTCCTACCAGTGTGGTCCAACCCACTATTGGCTTTCCTTGGGTGATTAGAAAAGCTTCCTGTACAGTCACCTTTATTCAGCATTTATGGTGACTTTTTTAGTCAGTTCATGTCACTCCAGGCTCACAGCATGAGTCCCTCTCGCTTCATTGTAAAATCCTTTCTCTGGCTTTCATTACAGCGGACCATCATCCCAGATCTCCGGCTGGATAGCCTATTCTGGATGGCACCCTGGACTCTTGAGTTTTGTTACTTTGTTGCATGGCTCTGTTTGTTCGTGGTCTCATCTTGTTTTCTCCCACGCTATGCACCTGTGAAACTGAATTCCCAGCAGAGACGTCACCACTGACCAGTAGGCCCACATAGCTGACTACCCAATGGGCATTGATACCCGAATGTCCTCCAGGGAAAACCAGGGTTCAAAGCCCATCCTGTACCTAGACTGTGTTTGGAGTCAGAAAACTTGGACTCATCCAAGCTCCTCTCCCTCACATTCTTTAGCCCCTTCTTTCTCGTTTTACACTTACTACATACCATTGTATCTGATTGTATTACTCCCAGTGGCTCCCAATCTCTGTGGCTTACCTTGCAAACTTGCGAGCATGGGACCTTCAAGTCCTGCTTGCCCTGGCCATGGCAACCCCTTTCTCTACCATGCCCTACTCTTTACGAGATACCATGCCACATTCTCTTCCCTGTTGCCCCATGTTTGAATTGAAAATAACCATAGGCTGTTTTGAAAACTTTGTTCTTCGCTTGTAGTGCTATTTTGGGAGATTCTAAAAAAAAATTGGGGTGGGAGGGCATCTAGCTGAATGAAATATGCCACTGGGGAGTATGGGTATATTTATCCCTGTATCCCTGCCTGCTTCTTCGTCCACTGCAATGTGATCAGCCTCTGCCATCATGAGCTGAACTGTTCTACCATTTGAATTTACCCCACCACGAAGGGTAGAGCCCTATGAAACAATGAGCCAAATATTTCTGTCAGACATTTGTCCTTAGCAGTGCAAAACTGATGAACAGACTCCCTCATGAAATGGCCACTCTCTGAACTGTCCACCTAGAAATAAATGTTCCTTTTTCCTGTCTTTTTTTTTTTCTATTCTTTTTTTCGGAGCTAGGGATTGAACCCAGGGCCTTGCGCTTGCTAGGCAAGCACTCTACCACTGAGCCAAATCCCCAATCCCCCTTTTTCCTGTCTTGAAATATCTTTAGACTGTCTCAGAAATTAAAGGGTAACACCGGGGAAAGTCCATGAATAAGAGAAAGTCATGATGGTGGAAGAGGAAAGTGTTACACAGAAAAGAGGTGACTTAGCTGAAGAAGAAGATGGGGTGTAGTGGCCACTCCTGGTTGTCAACTTGACTGTATCTGGAATGAACTACAATCCAGAACTGGAAGGCTCACCTGTGATCCTGATCTTGAGGCTGGGAGATATGAGTTTCTGACCTGGATCTTGGTATGGAGGTCATGAGGCAAAGTGGCTATGAACCCCAGGAGCTTAAGGCAAGGAGATCTCTGAGTTCAAGGTCACCTGGGACAAAGCAAGTCCCAGATCCAGGCATGGTGGTTCACACCTTTAATCTGGGACACAACTTCTGCTGGGGACCTACATAAGGACATTGGAAGAAGGAAGGTGTTCTCTCTCTCTCTCTCTCTCTCTCTCTCTCTCTCTCTCTCTCTCTCTTCTTCTTCTTCTTCTTCTTCTTCTTCTTCTTCTTCTTCTTCTTCTTCTTCTTCTTCTTCTTCTTCTTCTTCTTCTTCTTCTTCTTCTTCTTCTTCTTCTTCTTCTTCTTCTTCTTCTTCACCTGCCTCATGGGACTGAGCCACTGCTAGATCCTTGGACTTCCATTCACAGCCGCTGCTGACCATTGTTGGGGAGTTGGACTATGTTTACTTATAGAGATTACTCATGGGTTCTGTGACTCTAGAGAACTCTGACTAATACAAGGGGTACCCAGAGATGGTGCTTACAGGAAAACAAAACCCCAAGCTGTCAATTTTGAATTCTGTGTCCAGTGAACCTAACATAATAAAAAATAAAAGCAAATGGGGCCGAGGAGATGTTACTGCAAATGTGAGGACAGGAGTTCAGAACCCATGTAAATGCACACACCATGCAGAGATGTGTCTGCACCCCAGCAGTGCAGAGCATACATCTGTACCCCAGCAATGCAGAGCACGCACCTGTACCCCAGCAGTGCAGAGAATGCACCTGTACCCCAGCAGTGCAGAGCACGCACCTGCACCCCAGCAGTGCAGAGCACGCCCTGCACCCCAGCAATGCAGAGCACGCACCTGCCTGCACCCCCGCAATGCAGAGCACACACCTGTACCCCAGCAGTGCAGAGCACGCACCTGCACCCCAGCAGTGCAGAGCACATACCTGTACCCCAGCAGTGCAGAGCACGCACCTGCACCCCAGCATACCAGATGGGAGGAGGAAAGAGGAGAGACCCAGAAGCTCATGGGCCACCTGACCCATGTAAGCCAGGACAGGACTGCCTCAACCACGGTGAAAGGTGACACCCAAGTGGCACATGCACAAAGATTTTTTAATGAGGGACTAAAATTTTCCACATAAAAACAGTTGGGTTTTTTTGTTTGTTTGTTTGAGGGGCTTTTTTGGCTTTTTCTGTTGTTGTTTGGTTTGGTTTTTTTTGGGGGGGGTTGCTAGCAGATTCATGTCTCAAAAGTTACCAAGGAAATTGTAACAGATTATAATGTAAAAATACACAAAAATAGGACTCACAGGGAGAAAGAAAAAATGTGGATAAGATAAGGAATTTTACATATTTCTCTTCTCAGATATTTTGTTTTAAAAGCAACACCTTAAGACAGAATAAAGCATGAAAATGTTCTAAAAACACAGCTCTGTGATCTTAACTAATTTCCTATTGTTTGCTCTTGGAGTATCAGTCTTGTGTGGAATGAGTTTACTACGTACTTGGTACCATTATTTGGACAGTTAAGGTGATTAAGATAAGGGCTGAATGTCTGGCACAGTGGCATCTAGCAGAAATTCACCATTTCGGCAATGCCATCAAACCCTGGGTTATGTTTGGAAGTGTACCCTAGGAAAGGTCAGTCTAGGGGTAGAAACAAAAGAATCATTCCCCCAGGCCTGCAGGCATCCAGTCTAAATGAAACCACAGGTCCAGCTTCCGTGAGAAACCCTGACTCAAAAAAGTAAGGTGGAGAATTAGAGGCAGGCCCTCAGTGCTCTACACTGACCGCCATACAGGCATGAGTAAGTGCATGTGTGCACACTTATGCCATTTGTACACATACCAGGCTGGTCATCGTTCTCACAAGTGGACTCTGGGGGAGTGACTGTGTCGGGAGTACGCTGACCTGATCCATGGATTCACACATTTGTGGTTTCTCAGTTGAATGGACAGCAGGAAGGCTGTACCTTACTGAAGCCATTCGGGCTGTATCATTACATCTTCTCTCCCCCCTCTGTTAGCTCACAGATGATTCCACAAGGCTCCTCTCAGGGATCAAAGATCGGCTTAGGTCATCACCTGCCACTGTCACCTGCATCACCTGGGCCTGCCACCAGGTGCACTAGGTGCAGGCTGAGTATCTAAGGACTGCCCACCACCCAGCATTCTCTGTTCTCCTCATTCTCTCTCCCTCTTTTGATTCTTTTCTCCCCCTTCCTGCTCCCTTCATCATTGTTCACTCACTGCCTCTACTCCTTCCCCAGGTCCTCACTACTCTCCTTCCCCCAGTAAACTCCCTTTATACCAGATCTGTTACATGGTATCATTTCTGGGGCACACCTATGCACAGGCCGCCATGGCACCCCCTTGGCTCTTTATGTTACCCAACAGCCTCCTCCTCTGGCTTTTCTCTCTGTCTGTGAGGTAAGTTACCACCTTACCACACGCTTCTGCTGCTGGGTTGTGTCTCATCAGAGGCTGAAATGTCCAGCCTACAACCATGAACTAAAACCTCTGAAACTGAGAGCCAAAATAAACCATCCCTTCCTCCAGTTGGTTTTCAGGTTATTTTATCAGTGTGATAAAAACAAACAAACAAACAAACAAACAAACGACAACCTACCCATGTATCCTTAAGGCAAAATTAAATACAAAATGATATTTTCTGGTCTAAGCACAAGATTTTTTTTTGTATTTGCACTTATTTTTTATTCTGTACATCTGTGCTGGAATATTTGCTATTTAAGAACATGTCCTAGCCCTTAGGTGAGGTAACCACCTGCCTCTCCATAGAGTGCAGGAGAGGAGAGAGCTGGCTGCAAAGCTATTGAAGAAATGTACTCCAGCCGTGACAGCAGGAAGAACCCCATCAAAGAGAGCCTCCTTTTGAGACCTTACACCCCTAGACAATAGAACAACTTCCTTTATTGTGTCCAATACCCCTGCTGCCCAGGTCAGGTTCCGCTCTCAACCCTTCCCTGTTTTCTAAGTCACCGGAAGAGGTCAGAGCTCCGGCCCCCGGCCAGCAGTGACCTTCACCATGTAAATAAATCAACAAGTAACTCTGCCTTAAACTTCTCATTCAAAAACACTAAGTCAATGAATGGTTCGTTTTAAATTAAACTTCATAGGCTCTGCCCTCGGAATTATTTAGAGCTCCCGCGGACAGATTCATTCACAAAAAGTGAGAGAGCCAAGGCTTGAGGAAAGGAATAGTAAACAGTAAAATTTTAAAACTAAATGTTCCTTCCTAAGCGTTCTTTTCAAACAAGGACAGGTTTAGCTGGGGGGAAAAAATCATTGCCAACCCCGTTCCCCCACCCCCACCCCCCAGGAGCTCTCTCTTTGCACACTGCAAGCTGTGGAAAGATGACCTCGCGCCTGTAACCTCTCAAGAAGGGATCGTGTTTATAGCTGTGGCCGTTAGTGCTACCCATCCGAGAGCTGGGGTGTAAGCAGATATAAGGGAGCACTGTTCACACATCGCAAGAAGGCTTCGGAGTGTACACCTCAAAGGGGGAAATGTTGAGCATCTCTCACGAAACTCCCGAGCTAAAACCGAACTTTCTGGAAAGGAAAATGGCTCCCTGTTTCTCATTAAATAATTACCCGTGTGTATCTTTCCCCCATCTCCTCCTTGACGTTTTCCTTTGGACCTGAAGATGTACAGCTGGAGTCTGAATGTGAAACAAGGACTTACCTGTGTCAGCCCAGTCATGAGCAGAGTGCAAAAGAGAAGTCTGTGCATGATGCCGGATCGTGGGAGGATGGAGAGATGGAGAAGCGCTGGACACAAAGCTCCCCTGTCTCCTGCACAGGGAACCACGTCTCCACCTCCTGGCCTTCAGACTCCCAGGCTGCACTTTCCGTCTGCGAAACTGTTCCAGTGCCCTGCGTCTTTCATTGGACTTCTAGAAGCTCCTTGGGTCTGCACGGTGTGCGTCAGGAGAGGCCAGCGCCTTCCTGCAGGGACTCTGCGAGATTGAGTGGCGGCTTTTCTCTGAGGGAGGGCTGGCACCCTGTTCTTGAGATTTGAGCCCGTCTTCCAGGACATGGGTGGCATTAGACGCCTTCCCCACCTTGCCCTTGGTCTCTGTGATTTCTCTGCCGGGTGTTGGTCCCATCTCTTCCCTTTTGATGTCACGTGAGTTTCACCTCGTACCAACAGCAGATTCTAGGGGTCTTTCCTGCCTCTGAGCAGCCCCCACCCCAGCCCATGTCATCTATACTCCGACACATATCTCACCACTGGGGCAACCATAAGGAGTAAACCTAGTGGGTGTGAGTAGACTCCCATAGTACATATTTGCTTAAACGAGGCCCCTTTTTGCAGTTGCAGCTTTGTGGACGACAACGGAAAAGTTAACCCCGGATTTTCACGGTCTAGGACCATTCACCTTCATAGAAATAATGACTTTTTTTTTTCCTTTTTAATTTATGAAACACTACAAGATACCCATTAATACATACAATTTTGGTTTTTGTGGCTCAGTTAAAACAATTTTTAAAAATCTAAAAAGTAAGTTTACTAGGAATTTGTACCATTTCTCCAGAAACACACTAAGTGTGCACACACATGCAGCCACCAGCCTCTCCCCTCCTGTGTTGTCACCAGGACCTCTGTGTATCCTTCTTGATCTCTGTTCTTTCTCTATCCCAGTCTTGTCTTCCTGAAGACCCAGCAGAAAAAACCTACCTTCCTACGCCTCTTCTCCTTTTGGCCTGTCACAGGATCTACAATGCCCCAGCCTCCGAATTCTCCTGGATTCATAGCTTACCCTTATAAGCATGAAGTTAGCACATAAGTCAGGCCTCCCACAGCAGTGACCACTGGGGGCCTGGTGTTCCCACAGAGTCTGTAGTATCCTAAGCATTCAGACAGCCCAGTAGCCCACAGCTATATATTCACTGGGTCACCCAGACGGTACCTGTCTTAGGGTATTACTACTGTGAACAGACACCATGACCAAGGCAACTCTTGTAAGGACATTTAATTGGTGCTGGCTTATAGGTCCAAAAGTTCAGTCCATTATCATCAAGTTGGGAGCATGACAGCATCCAGGCAGGCATGGTGCAGGAAGAGCTGGGGGTTCTACATCTTATTCTGAAGGCCAACAGAAGACTGGCTTCCAGGAAGCTAGGACAACGGTCTTAAAGCCCACGCTCACAGTGACGCACCTAATACAACAAAGCCACACCTCCAAATAGTGCCACTCTGGGCCAAGCATATAAAAACCTCACAGTACCCTATGCAGATGCTGTCCTGAGGTCTTGGATCTAGTACTTGTCACTCTGAGAAGATGTGTGACAAACAGAACTTGAGGAAGCAGGGCTCATGTGCTCGCACTTTGAGGGTATAGTCAGTCAGGGCAGGAAGGTGAGGCCACTGCTCGCACTGCATTCACAGTCGGGAAGTAGAGATGAAAGTCAGAGTCATTTTGCTTTATCCTTTTTATCCAGTCTGGGGCCCTGCCCTGCAGGACAGCGCTGCACATATCCAGGGTGGGTCTTCCCAGCTCCATTAATCCTTCCTAAAAAACATCCCTACAGACCCAAGGAAGTATCGTAATCGATCCCAGAGCCTGCCAAGTTCACAATCGAAATTAACCGTCCCTGGGATGAGAATTAAGACAAAACCCCAGAGTGGCTCCGTGGAGGAAGCTGTGCCTGCTTTTGGTCCAGTCCCATCTTTCTCTTTTGAGTTTCCTGGTTTAGTGATCATTTGGCATTTGAATCCCTAGGCTCAGTGATTCCTGGCCTGAGACTTGACAATCTCTTCACCCCGGGCTAGTCAACTCCATCTCTGTGGCTCTAACTCTCCCTGTTTTAAACACAAAGCTGCTTTCGTCTGCAGCGATTGGTCTCGCCGAGATGCATGCTCCTCCCATTCACTCTGTGAGAAACTGGCAGCGGCGGCCATTTTTCTGGAAGTGGCTTCCTTCACTCTGGACTCCACTGTGGAACAGGGAGGTTGTCAGGCTGTCCGTCCATCCTTGCCTCTCAGTAGGAAATGAAGAACTAACAAGCAAAACCTCCCGAGGCTAAGAGACTCCATCAACTCTGGGCCATTCACTGACTGCACGGTCAGGCTTTCCCAGCCTCCTCTGCGATTTAACTATTTCAATCCTGCTGGAGTGATCTGAGTGGATGGGATATTTTTAGAGGCTGGAACTGCTGCGTTCAGCTTTATGCAGTAAAAGCTGTCCCGGCCATGTATCCGTTTCCAAGCACTTGCTATTCTGAGCTAGTCTCTCTCACTATGATCTCATTCATAAACACTCAGCCTGTGATGTCCCCTCCAACAGACACAGCCTTAAGCATAAGTGGTTTGTGAAGCACATCTTCGTGACTTACAAGGACGTTTCTCGTGTATGATCCCTTTTAATTTCACAGCTCAGTGAGGTGAACAAAAGCCCCATTGCTGCCCTCGTTTAACAGATTAAAAAGTTAACGCTAAGTCATTGTGCTTGGTCAATAAAACACTCTTAATCTTTGCCCTCTGAAGCTAATGTCACCCATTGGCAGAGCAGACCTTGAATAAATAAACACACAGGATATTCATCATTAAAAATTGAATAAAGGCTAATGACATAAAAGAAGCCGAAAAGGAGTGACAGGCAGGAGATAACTCACATCGCAGGCCAACTGGGGCTCTCTGAGGAAGTGGCTTCAGAAGTTCAGAGGCGATGCCAGGTAAAGAGAGGGTTTCTGCCCCAGGGCTCAGGCAGGAAGGATGTGTGCCTCTAGTGATAGATCTCTGTCAGCAAAGAACATAGCCCAATCGCTAAGCTAGTCTATCAGCCTTTGCAGGAGCAAAGTCAGAAACCTTAATGTTGGTCAGCAAGCTTTGCGCAGGATAAACTCTTTTCTTCACTTTTCCATTCTCTCTGGCTATAGAGAGCGCAATGTATCACTCTGTCTGAAAGAGCAACTGAGAGTATTGTGTGGTAACCTACGGAAAGGAAGCACACTGTGAGGGAGGGTCCGTGTTCCTCTCAGAGGAAATAGAATGAATTATAACAGATAACATCTGACCCGTCTTTTTGGGACTCCACATGGCACTCACTGTTATATATGATCCACTTGATTCTCACGGGTCACAATGCATGATGGGCATTGCTACTATGTCCTTTGTTTGCCTTCCCTGGAAGCCAGGCAAGGTTACACCAACACCAAAAGGTGAGGCCAGGACTGCAAGATTTCTGTCACCTTGCCGTATCCCACAGCCTCACGACCAAGCCTATACATCACACAGTAGCCTGTACCGTGTTAATTTTTTGCCTTGTGTTTTCAGTATTTTTCTTTCGCCTGGCCTCCTCGTAGATTTCAAGAAGTTAGGGAGGCTCTATTTCCCGCCAACCCATCCCCCGGAACAGAAAACAGAAACCACTGAAATGGTTTGTTCTGTCACTTGAAGTCCTGCTTGATCTCATTGAAGACGATGTTGGGAGGGAGAAGAATGGTGTCTGAGATGGTGAGGGTGGGACACTGTGGCCCCCACCAGTGAGTGATCCCAGAGAGGGCGTCAGAGCCCCGTGAGACTTGACTCAGTGTGAGGTGCTAGGAGACTCACTTGCCCACAGAGTTCCTGTGTTGGCAAACGTCCACAGAGAACTTTACAAGGATGCATAGCCCCAAGCGCCTGTCTGCAGAGGTGGAAAATCCAGGTGCAGTCAGAAAAATTTGGTGACTGAAGTTCAGGGGCCCAAGCCCTGGTCTAGTTGCTTGGTCCCACAAGGCAGTTTTAGCGGGAGATTTTTTTACAGAGACAGGTTGAAGAGAGAACATGCCAGACACAGGTGAAGACAGAACGAGCCAGCGAATGAGAAGGAGCCAGAAGATTAGAACAGACCACCAAAGTTAGTATCAGGCCAAGCAGAGCAAAAAGTCAGAGGCCAAGAGAGAAGCCAGACTGAATCAGGCAGCTCGGAGAGATGGTTGAACCAGAAGAGCTGAGTCAGCCAGAGCTCAGAGGGGAGGAGCTTATTCCCCGGGAAGTCTCAGAGGCTGCAAACATTCCAGGCCTGGGTTAGATTGTACAGAGGCTAGAAGCTTCCAGGACTAGGGCCATGTTAGCCGACAGAGGCAATAAACCACAGAGAACACAATTAGATCAGGTGAATAAAAGATGCTTTTGCAGTGTATAATTTTGAGGGTATTTACTGGTCGTTTCGTTTTGTGTCAAATCGCTAATACTGATCATCGAGCCTTTCAGCAAAATATATCCCCAAAACTTACCAAGTTCTACCTTCAAGATTCTTACACGAGCGGCTGGAGAGATGGTTCCGCAGTTAAGAGCACTGGTTGTTCATCTACAGAACCGGGACTCAATTGCCAGCACCCACATGGCACTTCATAACTGTAAGTCCAGTTCCGGGGGACCTGATACCCTCACCCAGACACACATGCAGGCAAAGCTCGAACCAGTGCTTTGCCTACATGACCGCAGTGAAACAGGCATGAGAGAAGGCATTTCTTCTCTCCCTCCAGTAACCTCGCGGCTTTGTTAATGAGCACTTGTGAAGTCCCTGAGGCAGCAAGGGGAGAGGGCCAAGGGGAGGTAGTGCCGCACCCGCACCCGTGCATGGGAGTAGAGGAATTACCATATTCTGCTTGGCTGTTAATAAACCAGGTCCCTAGCAACCCTCAAACCACAAAAGTGCCCTACCCTGCCACGTGTGTGGGCCCCGGGGTCAGAGCTTCTTGAAAATAATCAGGTGCCCTCATTCCAAGGGCATAAGAAAAGCGAGACCAAATGTAAGTCGGTGCGGTCTAATTCACTCTGTCACTTGCCGTGTTAGTCTGGTTTGCAGAGGGAGCTCTGAGTTGGAAAAAGAGCTGAAGTTAATTAGCCGCAGACACAGGAAACCGCCACATGAAAAGAAGGGAGGGAGGGAGAGCATTAACCATGCTCCCAAGTGTGGGTGGAGCTAATGTCACAAGGAAAGAAAAGCATGCAAATGCAGTGTGTTCTTGGTTTTCTTTTTAACTTGGAGGGTTTGTTTTGTTTTGTTTTGTTTTTGTTTTTGTTTTTTTAATAATGCGTCTATGGAGGTGTGTGGGAGTATATGAGTGCAGTGCCCATGGAGGACAGAAGAGGGCGCTCACAGCTAACTGCCTCAAGCGGTCTAACCATAGCTACCAACCTTTGTAAATCCTGTAAATTCTGTTTATCAGGAGGGCTATCGGCCTTGGCTAACAAGATGAAAGGTAACGATCATGGCAGGATGCCCAATGAGATGCTTTAACGTATATACGGCATGCTTATACTAAGCAATTGTTGGGTTTTAACCTGAAATTCAAATTCGGCCGTGTATGCTTGCATAGGGTTTCCTATTAGCCTGGACCACGTAGAAAACAGACTATTTCAAAACAGCAGGTGTGCTAGCTAGTTTTACGTCAGTTTGGGGCAATTGGAGAGGTAAAACTGAAAAACCTCCAACATAAGCTGGGGCTGTGAGCAAGGCTGTAGGGCATTTTCTTAATTAGTGAGTAATGGGGGAGGGGCCGGCCCATTTGTGGGCGGTGCCATCCCTGAGCTGGGTGGTCCTGGGTGCTATACGAAAGCAGACTGAGCAAGCCACAGGGAACAAGTCAGTAAGCCTCCGCTCCGCTACGGTCTTTGCATTAGCTTCGGCCTCCAGGTTTCTACTCTGCTGGATTTTTTTTTTTTTTGTCCTGTTCCACAATGAACAGTCGTGGGCTTGTAAACTAAATAAACCCTTTTCTTCCCTAGTTGCTTTAGTCATGGTGTTTCATCACAGCAACAGAAACCCTAACGAATGAACAATATGAGCCAACTAGACCCCCCAGAGCTCCCAGGGACTAAGCCACTAACCAAAGAGTACACATGGAGGGACCCATGGCTCCAGCCGCATATGTAGCAGAGGATGGACTTGTCCGGCATTAGTGGGAGGAGAAGCCCTTAGTCCTGTGAAGGCTCAGTTCCCCAGTGTAAGGGAATGCCAGGGCGGTGAAGTGGGAGTGGGTGGGTGGGAGGGGGAGCATCCTCATAGAAGCAGGAGGAAGGGATTGGGAGAAGGGGGAACCGGGAAAGGGGATAACACTTGAAATGTAAATACATAGTATATCCAATAAAAATGCCAAAAAAAAAAAAAAGCCCCCAAGACTGTAGCATAAAACATAAAACGTCTATATTTCATGTGATGGCGGGCATTAGGAGCTTCTAGTCTTCGTGTTAATTTTCACAAGCAAACAGACACACAATTTATTTTTCCTTTGTCCTCTTAAATGAGATCAGCTGTTGAAAACTCCCTTCACCCACGCAGCTCTAAAGCTGACTTTCCAGCTCAAAGCTGCATTGGACCCTGGCGGTCGCTAGATGGCGCACCGGGTCAACGTTCCAGCCGAAGGCTCTTGATGGTCGCTGCCAGGGAAGAAAGGAGGCGCGTGTTTGCCGCAGAGCTTTGCATTATTGATCTCCGCTGCCGCAGAGGTGGGAGGAGCCCGCCGCCATCTCGCCGAGCCTCCTGCAGTAGCGCTAGGATGGTTGGTACAGGAGGCTTTTCCATCCCTACAAAAAGTCCTTGGCTGGGTGGACAACGAGCATTTCCCGGTCGCAAGCATTCGGCTTTTTCATTCCATAGCAAGATCAGATTCCTCCGTGGTGAGAATCCTTTTATTTCACCCGGCACTCTGAACAGCGGTTGTAGCTTTTGGAATCTTTAAATTCTTTAAATCCTCATTTGTTTTTAATACTCGACAGAATAGTGATACATAATTTACCAGCAGGAGAAAGACAATGAGATTAGTGGAGCAGGATGGGGTGGGGTCCAGCTCTCCTTTTAGTTTTCCGATCACAGAACATGCTTATATAGAAAAACGGAAGTACTCTTCACATAAAATGGTCTCGTTGTGTCGATTTAACCACAGCCAAGTGTTCGCCAATCAATGTCACCGGAAATTTGCACAATTGGACAGACAGAGATGCTCTGACATTCAACCGTGGGTGGGGCTTCCACGTGATCTCTGCGGCGGCGCCTCGCCCTTCTGACCAGTAGAGGGCGACACGATCGATCAAGTGGGAATCTCAGACAATGCAAAAACACTTCAGAGTAAACAGCAAATGTGTTAACGCAGCAGTCCTTTTATTTGGTCAGTGTGTTCTTTGACTACAGATTTGCAGATTAGAATGTTATATTGTTCCCTTTCTTTGCCAGTCAGACATAGGAGGCATCTTTACGGCGTCTCGTTTGCCTTCTCCTACATGAAATACGTATAAATACAGTCCAAAGCAACTCGGCTCACAAATTCTAGAGCTTTTGCGCTTACAACCTTCAAATATAACTCGCCATCTTCCCCTGACTTCTCCTCCCTGAGGCTTCCAAAGCACTGCACAGACTTTCACCGGAAACACGGCTTCCTTTGCTTTGAAGTAGATCCTAACTTAACTCGTTCTTGTCTACAACGGGACTGACAGAGCCCTCCACAAATGATTCCCCAAATAAGCCGGAGTCAAGATTTCAACGTGGAAAGCATGTTTCAGTTCTGGATGTGGCTACTAAAATGCCATTTGAGTGCTGGGTGGACCTATCCCAGCGTCTCAAGACTTTATATCCAACCTTAGTATACATAGCTGCAGTAACCAAGAATTTTCAGTCTTAGGCTTAACTATCCAGATATGTTTAGAATCCTTTAAATCAAGTCACCTGTGCTCCCAGGTCCCCCTTCTGACCTGAAAGCAGCCATCCGCTAATGGAGGCTCCTCCTCCATTTTGGTTAGGGTCAGGATTCCGGGTTCGGCAGCCTGCAGGCCACATTGTCCTCCCTTCTATGGTTCCCTTGAAGCCTAGAGACTCCAAAAGACGTCCTTTCCTCCCACTCTAGGACAGAACTCACCGGGAACCCTGTCAGACTACAGGACATCCTCCTGTCCCCAGTAGAAGCAAAGGAGTCCAGAAACTGGGTGTGTAGGTTGACATCGAATGAAGTAAACTTCGTCCCAGGGAGAACAAGATAGTGTTAAAGAACCGAGTGCCGCTGTGGTGAGAGCCTGGCATTTCTGGAAGGTTAGGAAAAGGAGAGACAGCCGGGTTCCCACGGCGGAGACCATGGGAACTCCCTTTTGGGGGATCGTGAAGCTTTTCTCTGCTTAACACCTCACTCTGTTTACCAGCACCCCCAGTCTGTAGGGTTTCTCCAGTCTGCCTCTAGCCAAACGAGTGCGTAAAAATTTCACTTCCAGAAATAAATGTCAGTCCCAGCCCCAGAAGCTGCTATTGCGGTTGCCTTTTGCTCACCATCAGAGAAATAACGCCAAGGTCACGTGGTACAGATGTTGGTCTTGAGGAAGCTCGCATGGGAGCTTGTCAGGAAGCGATCAAGAGGAAGCACCACTGTGGGAAAGAGAGCTGGCTCTGCAGCCCCTGGGAGCAGGAGAGCCACTGCAGGTCAAGGGGCCACTTCTGCCACACAGCCAGCTCCTTTCTCAGGCTCTCTCACCCTGGTTAGGCTCAGTGACATCCCTAGACGGCAAAGCAATGCAAAGTGGCTGGGATATTCTATAATACGGAATGCGAGTGTGCCCTGGGGCACCGAACACGTGACTGGCATGAATGAAGAAAGGACACTTTAATTGTGTTTAGTTCAGTTCTTTGAATTGAAGTGGCCGCATGTAGCTAGAGGCTACCGAGCTGGACAGCATAACTCCGGAGTCGTTCTTTTGTTTCTTTGTTTGTTTGTTTTTCTTTTTTGACCAATGAATTTTATATCCTCTATTTTATGATTATTATAAGACAGTCTGCTGACAAAGAATAAAGAGAAAGAAAGAGAGAGGAAAAGAAAAAGGGCACACAGCATGAAAAAACGGTGAACTGATCTGATCTGATTTTATTTTTTTAAGGACAGTGATCGGAGGAGGCAATATGTGAAAGAGAACAGGAATCAGGAGCTCGCAGTGCATAGAATGGGCAAGTCACTGACTTTGAAAGTTCAATACTTCTAGAAATTTCTGCAAAGCAAGGTAAACAAAGGAGGCATGCCTGAGGCCAAGCTGGAAATATGCAGTTGACAACTGTTAGGATGTCCCATAACCTCAGTCTCTCCTGAGTCCAAAGCTCCATGCTTACCCATCTCCCCAGACTGTAGGGCATGTCCCTTAACATCCTGCCTCAGTTACTGCTCTATTGCTGTGAAGAGACCATGACCAGGGCAATATAGAGGAGAAAACATTTAATCAGGGGCTTCCCTCAGTTTCAGAGGGTTGGTCTATGACCGTTGTGGTAGGGAGCATGGTGGCAGGCACTCATGGCTCTGAGTACTTACATCCTGCTTTCCAGCCCCATCACCAGACACAAGCTGTCTAGCCATACCCCTACCTCAGAGGAACCGAACTTTAGGTACAGAAAAGGGATGTCTCTCTGGGCCGATGATGGCGTGGGTGGTGCTTGGAATCTGTGGAACAAAGGGCAAAGAGCAGTGGTCTCAGGGACAGGCTCTGGGTCACAGGAGACTAGCTAGGCAGTCTATGACTCTAGGATTTCTGCCCCGTAGAACAGAATAATTTTAATCCTGATTTCATAAAGTTAAAAGAATTCATTCAACGGGCCCAACAGATATTCACCGTTCCTAGGGTATAAAAACGCCTCTGGGGACACTGTATTAATTCTATAACAAAATTAAAGTCAGAGCCTGATGGTGTTCCGAATTCTGGGTTTGTGTCAACCTCTCCCATTGGGTTCCGTGAGAAGCACATTTCCCTCGTCTCCTCTTTTTTTTTTTTTTTATGTTTTATTAAAGTTGTGATTTACGAATCTCCCTATGATTACAATACATTGCTGGTTTTGCTTAAGCTAGTTCAGATGGGACTTTTGGGCCTGCCCCGGTGGTGGTGCTTCACTTGGAAATCTTCTGTCTCCTTCCCTACACAGGAGGCCAGGGGAGCTGCAAGGACCTGTCTTAGTTCTGTTTCCTGTTGCTGTGATAAAACTCTAGGGCAAATGCAACCAAAGGGAGAGAGCTCGGTTTGGCTCACAGTTCCAGTCCTAGCCCATCACCTCAGAAAGTCAGGGTCTCAGGAACTTGAAGCGGCGAGCGTATACATGCTCGGTAGAGAGCAGAGGGCAGTAACTTAGTGCCTGCCTCCCCACGCTCAGCACTCTGGCATTCCTGGTGGGTCTTCCTGCTTTAATCCAATTAAGAAACTCCCTGCCAGGAAGTGATGGTGCACGACTTTGATCTCAGCACTCAGGAGGCAGAGTGTCTTAGTTAGGTGGTTGGGTAAAGAGACACCATAACCAAGGCCATGTCCCCAATTAAAAGTACAACTTTTAATTGGGGCTGCCTTACAGGTTCAGGGGTTCAGTCTGAAGGATGGCAGCCTCCAGGCAGATATGGCACTGGAAAAGGAGCTGAGAGTTCCACATCTTATTCCGAAGGGAATCAGGAGAAGACTGACTTCCAGGCAGCTAGGAGGAGGGTCTCAAAGCCCATCTCCACAGTGACACACTTCTCCCAACAAGGCCATTCCTCCTAATAGTGCTGTTCCTTGAGACAAGCATATTCAAACAAACACACAGAGGCAGCCAGATCTCTTGAATTTGAGTCCAACTTGATCTAAAAATCAAGTTCCAGGACAGCCAGGGCTACACAGAGAGACCCTGTCTTGAATGAGAAAGAGAAAGTCCCCCCAGAGGCAGGCCAATCTAATGTACACAATTATACACTGTACACAATTATACATTGTACACAATTATACACTGTACACAATTATACATTGTACACAATTATACACTGTACACAATTATACATTGTACACAATTATACACTGTATACAATTATACACTGTACACAATTATGTCATTGAGACTCTCTCCAGGGTAATTCTAGATTGTGTCACTCTAGCCGGTGACTACCATCGCAACACCGAACCTTCACAGACTCTTACCACAGGCAAAGGACATGGAAAAGGATGGGTGAACTCAGTCTCTCTCTCTCTCTTTTTTTTTTTTTTCGGAGCTAGGGATCGAACCCAGGGCCTTGCGTTTGCTAGGCAAGTGCTCTACCACTGAGCTAAATCCCCAACCCCGGGTGAACTCAGTCTTAAAGTTACTGCCTTTATTTAAAATTATTCAGTCACTTTATTATAGTGAATGCATAAATAAAAAGGGTACCACCTTTATCGGACATGTCATGTTCTGACCCATACCTCCCCCAACTCTCTCCTTACATAGTCACCAACCTCCAATATGGTAGGAGACTTCTCACGCTGAAGTGGAACAGTACAAACCCATGGTGGATGCTATCTTTCTGTGCACGGTGTGTCCAATACCACCTTGAAATGGAGCAGTTTTGGCTACTGCGGACACTCACAGGTTGGGGACTGAGACTTCGCCCGTGCAGTTTTACATGTGGGACTCTCTAGTGATGCAAATGTGTGAGATCTGCCACATTTCTGTAAGTGACCTCTCAGCAGCTAACTCATTGACTACACAGATGGATCACTTCCTTGGTCTGCTGTTGCTACTCTACTTGAGGTGAATCGCCATTGTGCTCCCCAGAAAAAATTGCAAAACAAATAATACTTGTGTCCCTCTATTGGAATGTGCAATATAGTTGTAAGCCCCCGGCTCTCTACATGAAGGGTGACAAAGGTACAACACTGTTGTGACAATGACGCCTCACATCACTGCACACTGCCTAGGCACCCGCACCATGACCCTCTCACTGCCTGCCAGCCTTTCCTGGTTCCCAATTCCCTGCTTAATCCTTCAGCCTCTGTTAACATGTCCAACATGTGGCCAGTGAATTGGGTTTCCTTTTTGTTTTTTTGCATACGACAGCCAAGAAAAGGGTCTTTGATTTTTAACCAAGAACCGTGGGTTTCCCTTTTATTCCTTTTAGGAATTCAGAGATACAAAAATAGACATTTTGTTTCTCAGGCTCAGGGCTACAGAAACAGACATTTTGTGTCTCAGGCACTCGTCATAAGAGTAAATATGGTTGCCACAGCGTCCAACACAGGCGAGTGATGTCAGCTCTTGCACAGTTCTCACCACTCGTTTGCTTCCTTATCAAGTCATTGCCTGTAGCCGAAAACACCAGAAGGACCACACCCTTCATTCTCAAGGCTACTGGTATCAGGTTTGGGGCAGACTTTCTCACTTCCTGTAGAAGGGAAATTAAGTTGTCTTCAGCTGATAATATTTAGAAACAAGTCAACTTCTTGTCTTCTTTTAAAAATGGAATCTGAAATCAGCGTACTAGAGCAAGCGCTCAAAATACTCATCGTCTGGTTTAAATCAGAAAAGTTAGCCTGCTCTATTGATGAGATGATATATCAGACTTTTTGTTTTTTCTTTAAAAAAACATTTCTGTATGAATCTGCATGCATGTATGTGTCTTATACCCATAGAGAGATGAAGACAGTGTTGGATCCCCGGAACTGGAGTTACAGATGGTTGTAAGCCGTGATGTGGGTGCTGTGAACCAGACCCAGGTCCCCTGTAAGAGCAAGAAGTGCTCTTAACTGCGGAGCTGTCTCTCCAGCCTTTCTTTTTGATTTTGTGAGACAGGATCTTCTAGGCTTAGATTTTTCAAAACCTACTTTAATAAGTTAAATGCTTCAACCTCCCTTCTAGCCCACCAGAGGTAGGGGGAAGAGAGGTTAATAGGAAATGGGGATCTAGTAGTAGAAATAGTACTTAGTACTACTTAGAAGTAGTTCTTTGGGGCTTCCAATTTTCATTGTCAGGATATTAGCAGCTCAGTCCAAAACACCAAACACGAATCAGTAGCAATGATTCGATCCAGAAGAAACCGTGAGGCTCTGAGACAGCGGTAAGAAGCAGCTAGAATACCACAAGGTGCATTTCTCTCTACAAACCCAAGACAAGCAAAGATCAGTGAGAACCAGCAAAGCATTGCAAGGTGAACCAACGCAAGAGCCTCGTTCACTGTCTGTGGGGTATACTTATACTCTTCCCAAACATCACACATCCTTTCAAATGCCTGCCCCAGCAAAACATCCTCTCATAAGGCACCTTCCAGAAAAACATCACAAGACAGAACTGAAGCTAAAGAAACCAGAAGTTTCCACTTTAGGATCTCATGAAACTCAGCCTGGCCTTGAGTCCTTTATGTAGCTAAGAATGACATTGAACTCATGATCATCTCGCCTCTAGCTTCCAACTGCTGGGATTACCAGCCCCATCAGTATCTTAATACAAGGCTGTTCCTACTCTATGTGTTCTGCTGCTGTGGACAAGCACTGGGGCGTCAGGAAACTAGTGCTGCTCTCAGAGCACGGTGGCTAACCACGGTCTGTAGAACAGGTAAATGGAGGACCTGGTTGCTGGGCAGTGGTGGCACAGGCCCTTAATCCCTAAATTTAGGAGGCAGAGGCGGGCAGATCTCTGTGAGTTTGAGGCCAGCCTGGTCTACAAAGCTAGTTCCAGAACCGCTAGGGCTATACATGGAAACCCTATCACGATGATGATGATGATGATGATGATGGTGGTGGTGGTGGTGGTGGTGGTGATGATGATGATGATAATGATGATGATGGTAGTGTGGTAATGGTGGTGGTGGTGGTGATGATGATGATGATGATGATGATGGCGATGACGATGACGATGACGACAACGACGATGATAAAAGAAGGTAGTTGATAAGTCAATACCAAATAGCAAACAAGAGTAGAGTCAGGTATGGCTATTTAAGGCTAAGAGGAACTGGGCCTGATGGATTACACCTTTAATTACAGCACTTGGGAGACAGAGGCAGAGGGATCTCTGTGAGTCTGAGGGCACCTGCTCCACATGGAGAGACCCTGTCTCAAAACAAAAACAAAACCAAAAAACAATAAGGAAAGGAAGGAAGGAAGGAAGGAAGGAAGGAAGGAAGGAAGGAAGGAAGGAAGATACATGGATAGGATAAATAGATAAATAAATATGGATGGATAAAATAGATAAATAAATGGATGAATTTTTAAAGACACAGAAAGGAGGTGTGGTTACTCTCAAATAGCATGTAGCAAGCTATTTGGTGGTAGAGAGAAAGAGTGGCTCTGGGGACCGACAACATCTGCTTACCACCCAAACACAGGCCAATTAGTTTATTTTTCACTGCAAACAAAGCTTACAAACAGAACCTTTTGCTAACAAAACAAGGACACCGTGAGAACTCAGGCTTGAGCTACACGGTGGTCCTGCCTGGGGCAGCTGAAGTCCTGCTTGAGGGATCCAGCAAGGTCTCCAAAAGCAGGGGCGTGCCAGGTTCTGTCCGTTCTGTCCGTTCTGGATCTTTTCCACACCTGCCTAGCAAACTCATCTACATGCATTTGATCAGTTGTGTCATCCACTGGGGTCCCCATCTTTTACTTCTCCCTCCCCTTTATGGAATCCAAAACAAAGAGGGTAAAGAATTGGTCCTGGTTGACTTTTTTGTCATCTGTGTGAATGAAATTACACTTCTTATTTTTCCGACTTACTAGCTCAGGTCTGGAGAGATCATTACCAATTTAGGGTCCCCACTTAAAATATGAACTAGTGGGCCCATGAGACCTTCCATTGGAGGGGCCTTGGGTGTTCATCTGAGAGACAAATAACATTCTCTCCACGGTAGTTGATGGCTTTGGAACCAGGGCTTCTGCAAGTTAAGACAGACAAAGCTTTGAGGTGATCGTGAATTAGGAAGCAGTCACACAGGACAGGCATTTGGAGTGTCCCTTGCTCAGTGCTTCCCATACTCAACCCCTATCCTTCAGGTGTGTGCACAGGAGCCAGCTAGGGCCTGGAATCCCATGTTTTATCTAACTTTTGATTTCATATAAAGGAAACATGGGGACTAGGACTGTAGCTTAGTGGTAATGCACTTGTCTTAGCACGCACAGAAGGACCTGAGTGCAACCCCACCACACATGAGACAGGGAATAGGGATGGAGGAAGAAAAAGAGACGAGAGACTGAAGGGAGAGGAGAAGAAAGGGGGAAGGAGGAGCAGGGAAGGAGGGGTCTTAGACCTTAGAAGAAAAGTGTTCAAGCAATCCCAAAGGTTCTCAACTTTGGTGGCTGATAAAATGGCCTTGGGAGGTTTCTTTTTAACAACCCAGGGACCGATGGAGTGAGAACAGGCTTCAGGTGTTTTAAAACTCCCGAGTGCTATCCATGCACAACCAGGAATTAGCCTGGCCACCCTAGAACATGAATTGCTAATGCTAACCACCGACTTCCAGTGGCCTCCTGTGCTTGTAATGGTGACATTCTCCCCCTTCTTGCAGAGCTGTGACAAGTGGCCATGGAGTGCCCATCTCTGGGTAACTAGGACTACCCACACTCTCGGAGCCTATGTTCACTCTACTATTGGCCAACGCGTGGGCTCTGCTCTACTAAACATAAACTTTGTAGAGACACTGACACCATTTAAAAAGGAGAAACGAGTACAGTCTTTTTTTTAGCAAGATACTTTTGGTTAAATAAAGGTAACCAGATTTATTTACCAAACTGTTCATATCTCATGAGCCAGTGTGCAAGCTCCCAGGAGGAAAGTAGTGTAGGCAACATTATCTTAATGAAGTTGGCCAAGGAAATGTTATTCGTTTATTTATTTACTTATTTATTTTTAAGGACAAACACAGAAGTCAGGCCTTGGGAAGTACTGCTCCAGGCTGTGAACATTAAGTTTTTTTTTTTCAATGACTGTATCCTCATGTTTTCAACATGGTTATCATGCATACATTTTAATCAGTTGCCCCATGCTCTTTGGCATAACAAAACTAGGACAGATGCCTTTGACTCGCATGAGACAACCAGGGGATGGCTGTGTCAGCTGAGCTGTTAGGTTAGGATGAAGCAAAGTTCCTTTTGATTTTTAAACTAAGGCATAAGGAGCTGTCAGGGCCAGGGCTCAGTTTGTAAAGTGCTTGCGTGAGGACCTGGGTTCAGATCCCAGAAGCCACACTTGAGGGCAGCAATGCTCACCTATAGTAGCAATGCTCACCTCTAGCAGCAATGCTCACCTCTAGCAGCAATGCTCACCTCTAGCAGCAATGCTCACCTATAGCAGCAATGCTCACCTATAGCAGCAATGCTCACCTATAGCAGCAATGCTCACCTATAGCAGCAATGCTCACCTATAGCAGCAATGCTCACCTATAGCAGCAATGCTCACCTATAGCAGCAATGCTCACCTATAGCAGCAATGCTCACCTATAGCAGCAATGCTCACCTATAGCAGCAATGCTCACCTATAGCAGCAATGCTCACCTATAGCAGCAATGCTCACCTATAGCAGCAATGCTCACCTATAGCAGCAATGCTCACCTATAGCAGCAATGCTCACCTATAGCAGCAATGCTCACCTATAGCAGCAATGCTCACCTATAGCAGCAATGCTCACCTATAGTAGCAATGCTCACCTATAGCAGCAATGCTCACCTATAGCAGCAATGCTCACCTATAGCAGCAATGCTCACCTATAGCAATCTCAGACCCAGGAGGCAGACGGCAGGTCCCTGGGAGCACTGGTTTGCTGATTTATGTATAAGCAGCAGCTTGGTGAGAAAACTCACCTCGAAAATCCATCTGGAGCCTATTAATAACTCTGTGACATCAAGCCTCTTATCTGATGTGATGTCGGTCTCTATCTCAGTATGAGATCTCTCTCTATTTGACTTATGCCCCATACTTTGACTTTTCGCTATTACAGTGAAAGGGGTCATCTTCCTGTTAGGCAGATTTTTAGAAAAGTTGTTGACGTGGAGATGCTGATCTTATTTCTAGACACCTCATTAAACTCTTATTGGTTCTACCAAAAACAAAAAAACAAAAAAAACCAACTGAGATAAAGATAAATTGAGGAAGGCAACTCAGGTTAGCTTCTGGTCTACACACATGTGTATGCACTCACACATACATGCTCTTAAACACACATACACACACACATGCTCTCAAACACACACACACTCACCCACACAAACACACACACATATGCACATACACACATGCTCTCGAACACACACACACATGCACACACATATGTACACATGCACACACACATGTACACACACATACACATGCACACAAACACACACATAAACACATGTACACATACATACACATGCACACAAACATACATACATGCACACACGCAGAGTAATTATAAGATTTATTTAAAATAAATCTTCCAGGGAGAAATGACAGTTTCCTGGAAGACCTTGAAGAATGAGGAGGCTCTGGATGTGCAAGGCATCAGAGGAAAGGGCGCTTAGTAGAACAGGAATGGCGTGAGCCATGATATTGGGCAGAAAGCAGTGGTGCAGTGTTGGGGAGGGGCACGGGGTGTGAGGACCAGGTGAATGGCTAGTGAGGGGAACACTGCGTTAATCCAATTGCGTGATTTTGTAAGGATTTGATGAACTAGTCACTCGTGCTCTTTAACACACACACACACACACACACACATGCACACACATACACGCTCTCGAACACACACACATCTTCTCAAACACACACACACATGCTCTCAAACACACACTCACACACACAAACACACACACATGCACATACACACATGCTCTCGAACACACACACATCTTCTCAAACACACACACACATGCTCTCAAACACACACTCACACACACAAACACACACACATGCACATACACACATGCTCTCGAACACACACACACACACACGCGCTCTCCATCCCCCCTCCGTCCTTCCCTCCCTCTGTCTCTCAGTCTTTGCGTGTGTGTGTGTGTGTGTGTGTGTGTGTGTGTGTGTGTTGATATACATGAATGTGGAGATGCACTTGAACATCTGTATGCGTGTGTGGAAGCCAGTCTTGAGTGTCATCCCTCAGGCTCTCTATCCACATTTTGTTTCCTTTTGAGACAGCGACTCTCACTGACCCAGAACTCACCAAGGCTAGGCTGCCTTGACCAGTGAGTCCAGGGATCTGCCTGTGTAGTAGACCTGCGACCACCAGTCAATGTAGTTACCTTGAACGGGAGTCCGGGCATTAAAGGACAAGGAAGAGAGTAGACTGGAGCCAAGACAAAGTTATGATCAAGGCTCAACTTCATTGCAAAGCAGCAGATTTATAAAGGCCAAAACCATAAGCCCCACCCCCAGACGTGATTGATGACGTGCCGGCAGCCAAGGTGTAGGTTTCCGTTTCTCATCAAAGGTCTCCCCTATCAGGCCTAAAGTGGAACTCCCAACTGGGCAGGGAAATTTGCTGTGATAGCAAAAATAGCTGAGGCGGCAACAGCTGCTATGCAGGTCAGGGCAGAAAATCCACGCCCCTGTCTCAGCCTCACCAGCACTGAGGCTGCAAGCCGCAAGCATGCATCCCACACCCACTTTTCCACGTGGGCTATAGAGGCTGAACTTGAGCTCTGTGCTTACAAGGCAAGTATTCATCCTTCTTCCAGGCCCACAAAGTCTTACAGGAGCTACTAATGTGCTAGCCATGTTACCTAAGGGCGAGTTTCGACGCTGAGGTCGTGGTTGAGGGGCAAAATGCTTCCTGGAGGCTACAAACTGTGAAGGGAAGGGGCAGGAGGCAGAAACGGGCAGAGAAGCACACTTAGGTGAAAACCCAATCTGACCAAGACCCCACATTTCCCACACTGTCGAACTGTCCATTCAGCGTTAGCTAAAGTAACCAGGACTTCATAGTTTCACCTCCTTTGTTCCTTCACAAGCCGAGCTGCCTCAAGTGGGAGACATTAGGCAGGAGTGCTCTCTTTACCTGAGCTATAGCGACCTACCAGCAACTCAGGAGCAAGCCGTTCCTTGAGGGAATCTAAGCTACGCCCCTCCCTCCATCTTGTGCACAAGCTGTGAACAGCTGCATGCTAACAAGACATGCAAACTTGACTTGTCTCCATTCTCACAACTTTTTAATGAGTGTTTGTTCCAACTCTGGGTGTGCCAGACTTACAGCCACAATTTGCCTACCAAGAACAAACATCATCCTTATGGCCGCCTATGTTTTTAGACGTAAGGGTGTGGCTTCAATCCACATGCAAATCACTTATTAATTGTTTTATCCCTGCTGAAATGTATCAGTTCTGCCTCCACTAGACCAGTTGTATGGAATTTTCCCCTTTCTTCCTAACACCTTGCATGTTCCTGACCCCCATGTTACCTCTTACTGCATTTTTCTAGCAACCTTTACAAAAACGACTCACGGAATTTTGGAAGTGATAGCCTCAGAAGTAATTACAACCACATCAGATGACCTTTCCTCCACTGTTAACAGCTAATCCCAGTATTCCAGATTAGCAGTGAGGTCTGTCTAATACATGTGGCCCCAAGATGTAAGCGCGCTGTTGCGAAAAAGATTAATTGAGAAAATATTCAGCGTGGGCGATCTTTCCAAACAACGACGAAACATAAAGACTTAAATATAACGTGGCTCAACAAAGGGACACCTATCATGGTTGGAGTAGCTGGGGGGGAGGGGCATTGATAAACTGCATGCTTTGTCAGGCGATGGGAGGTCAAATGGTTAGCACTTTGAAGATCGAAGAAAGACATTTGGGCAAAATGCCGATGTATCATGGAGTAGAGTCATAGCTTAGTCAAAGCTATGCAGTTAGAAGTGCTTTAAAGGTATGAGAGATGGCTTGTTGTCAAGGGCATGTACGTACTGTTTCTCCAGAGGAACCAAGTTCAAATCCCAGCAACAGGGGCTGGGGATTTAGCTCAGTGGTAGAGCGCTTACCTAGGAAGCGCAAGGCCCTGGGTTCGGTCCCCAGCTCCGGAAAAAAAAAAAAAAAAAAAGAACCAAATCCCAGCAACTATATCTGGTGGCTCACAAGGCCCCTGTAACTCTAGCTCCAGGCCAGACCCTCTGTGGGCACCTGCCCTTGTGTGCACATCCGTAACACATAATAAAAAGATATGCCTTTACAGTTAAGGCTTAGGGAAAATTTTGGAAGCAAGAAAGTCATGTAGCTGGTATAGTCCATTGCCTGATATCTTAGACTATAGGGATGTCCCAGGAAGGGAAGGGGAAGAAAGGAATGGGAAAGCAGTTTTAAAGGAAAAGTAACCGGCATCGGAGGTATGCTGGACGGTGGGAAAGAAGGGAAAGACATAAGCCTGACTCTGGGGATCTGAAAAGAACACTTGTGCAGGTCCCTGAGGGACAGTTTCAGAGCCATGGTAGAACTCTGCATGAAGTGGGAAGGCCACACAGGACACGGGCTTACCTTCATGCCCAGTCATTCATCTGCCCCACCTACCACTTTTTACCAAAAACCCAAATCCATATATATATATTTTTTAATTTCCCCTCCTCCCAGAACTGACTCCCCAGTCTGCACGGACACAAGGCTCTACAGCAGGGCTAACCTTCACTACAGTCGCTGCCTTTGTAAGAGCCACAGAATATCGTGTGTCTCTACATAATTCCTCTCCCAGACCAAGTTACTGGTCTCGACCTTGTAAGCTTGGGAGAAGTTTTTCCTTAGGAACCCCTAAGACAGCTCCTTCTTACGATTCTGATTTCCACACTAAAAATATGGTAGATGTTTCTTGAGAACTGACAGGGTGCTCCTCGGTGCTTAATTGATACTAAACGCAGACACCCAGGCTGCCTTCTGATCTGCCCCAGCTGAACACTCAGACTTCAAGGGCACAGGAGTCACCGGAAGGAACATCTTAAGATGGAGATTCTGGAGGTGGGCGTGGCCTGCGTGACAGGGCATTCGTTCGGCTGGACCAAGGCCCCGGGTTCGACTTCAGGAACCTTTTTATTTATTTATTTTTTTAAAGCAGTTCTGACTCAGACTTTGAGCCTGCATTTGTAACTCCCTTGAGGGGGATGTTGCTGGTGAAAGACTGCAGTCTTCCACAAAGGGTGCTCCACAAAGCCAGCCCCCGGGAACTGGCCTCATCAGGGAGCGCCCAACCAAGTCCCTGTGCACACCGAGTAGATGAACGAATTATTCACCGAGTGCTCAGAAAAGCCAGACAGGTAAAGGTGACAGGCTTTGGAGCAGGGAATCGCAATCGCTCAGCCTTCCCGGCAAAAGCCTATTACCAGGGACGCTAGGTTGATAATGAATTATAAGGCATAGGGAAGCCAGCCGAGCAACTGTCAGTCCGCTCGCTGTGTCTTGGAGGAGCGGGTGGAGGAGGGGCACCGATTTTGGCAAGGATGGGGACTATTTCATTATGGAGAACTCCCTAATTATGCAGTCAAGAGAATGGTGCGTGGCACATTCCAGAGCTTACACTGCTCTCATAAGGATTCCACTGTTAATTTTAAAAAGACAAGCAGCGAAGCAACTTTCTCAACTCCCACGCTGCTCACACATGGCATTTGTGTGCCAACTCGAAGCATACCGGCTGGGAAGGAAAACAGAGTCCAAAGCCAGCCCTTAAACTGAAGCTTGTCAACCACAGACCTACGGGAGAAGGGCTTTGTTTTCTCTCCCTCCTTTCAAAACAAACTTCCCTCTGCGCCATTTCAAAAATGTACACCAAAATATATGTCTGCTAACCAAAGCCGCCAGATTTAAAGGAGCATAATGTAGGGCCCTTGGAAGAGAAGGCCCTCCTTCCATGGTGGATTTCCGAGTGACTGGTCTTGTGTGCATTTACACAGTATCCAGGAAGAAAGGCTTTGGGAGACAGGCCCACACTTGTGTGCAACACGAGTGAACGAGAGAGCAAGCAGGTCAGACTCGTTCACTGTCTTCAGCAACGGCGGACATAGAACAAGATGGTCAGAGGAAGTCAGTGAAGCAAACAGAACTCAGGTAGACATTAGGGGACTTTTCTTTTCTTTCCTGGTTGTTTGAGGGACACTAACGACCAGCTATGGTCTGGTTAATTTGCCACACCCATGGCTGGAGAGGTGGCTCAGTGGCTAGTGCCCACCGTTCTTGCAGAGGACCCAGGCACAGCTCCCAACACCCACACCTCTTCCGGTCTCCTCAGACACTGCACTCCTGTGATACACACGCGTATATGCAGGCAAACACACATCAGACATGTAAATTAAAAATAAACGAATCTCCTTTTGAAATTACCATGACTTAAAAAGGGGCATGGTGGGAATCAAAGGTTTACTGTGCCTGGTTGTTGGCACATTGAGCGTCCATTTTTTTTTTACCGCCTGGTTATAACGCATGCAAACAGGATGCTTCCTCATGCCATTCATTCATTATTCATTCATTCATTCATTCATTCATTCATTCATTATCCTGACAAAAAAATTACCAAGCACGAGACATGGCATTCTAGGCATGGTGCCGAACGGCAGAAAATAATGCTAAAAATCCATTTCGTTTTACAGATGAAAGAAAAGAGATCGTGGAAAAGGGAGAGGAAGGCAAAGTGCAAGAAATAGTTCTTAGTTGGTGCACAGTCCTGAACATCCCCGCGTGTGACTGTCTACAGAAGGACCGCACACCCAATGGCTGCTGCGATTGCATGATAACCTGTCTGGTGTTTGTCCAGCTCAGGACTGCGTTCGAAAAGTCACTTTCTAAACTCTGCAGAAGAAGATCGTCTTGATGTTAGTAACATTCACACTGTCTCTGAGGAAGGCACAAGGGTGGTAAGAAATTCTGAGAACCAGACGAAAGGAGATGATCAAAGGCACTGGAGCAGGTAGTTCAAAGGAAGGGAATCGGGGTTACTTCAGTCTGGAGGGAGGGATAAGTGAACTGAGAGGCCCGGGAAAGGCAGCATGGAGAGAGAGCACAGAGCTCAGGCGACAGAGCCAAGCACAGGCTCCAGGGTGTTCCGAACTGGCCTCCAGAAAGAGGAAACATGCTTGTTCCTGCTTTCACCAACAACTTGCAGCCAGCAGAATGGTTCCAGATTTCTGGCAGTCTTTTACGACAGCTTTAGTTCAAAAATGCAAAACAGAAACTGCCCTAGATTCCTGTTCTTCCAAAACACCCCTTTTTTTTTTTTTTTTGGACCAAGAGGTTCAAAAAAAAAACTCCTCACAAGCTCATCAAGAGACCAAACATGCATGGAAGAGCTGCTATTCGCACGCTATAGAAACAGGAACAATGATGAAAGAAATGACATGGTAGGTGAGAGATGGGGCTGTCAGTGAACCCTTCATGCCACGGGAGTCGTGCACTTCACCTCTGCCCAGAGATGTGCAAGCTGTGCCTTAGTGGAAAGTAAGATTGACTCACAGGGTGAGCCCAAGGAGGAAGTAGATTGTCTCAGAGGCCTTTAACGTAAGCCTCAGAGCAGAGTCTGAATGCTACTTGTTCAGCTCATGCTTGATTTAAGATGAGCAAGCGGTTCCAGACCCAGGACATGGTCCTTTTCAAATCGCAGGTCCAAGTTGTCACACTTCATCAAGCAGCCCATGTCATATCTGCATCTTTGTGGGATTATTGTGAGATAACAGATGGGCAGAATTCTAGCTTTTTGTAACTTTGGCCTCCCCCCAGACGGTTGGACAACTCAGACACAGGGCAGGAGTTAGAGGATGTGGTGGTTTGAATATGCTTGGCCCATACAGAGTAGTACTGTTAGGAGATGTGGCCTAGTTAGAGAACGTATGTCACTGTGGGGGTGGGCTTTGGAGGTCTCCTCCTATGCTCAGGCTCCACCTATTATGGAAGAGCCCTTCCTCCTGGCTGCCTGAGGATGCTATTCTCTTCTGGTTGCCTTCAAATCAAGACGCAGAACTCCCAGCTCCTTCTTCAACACCATGTCTGCCTGCATGCCATCATGCTTACTGCTATGATGATAATGGAGTGAACCTCTGAAACTGTAAGCCAGCCCAATGAAATGTTGCCTTTATAGGAGTTGCCTTGGTCGTGGTGACTGTTCACGGCAATGGAAACCCTCACTACAATAGAGGGGACATCTAGATAGATGGTGAGTAGACAGCCAATGCATCACTGCGATGGTTGTTTCACCACCAAGAATGCTGCCACCGGGAGAGAAACCATTGGAACAGCTGTTTGCACAAGGCTGTGACCCTGCTACATAGGCCTCTTCTCTAAGGAAAGCCTATATTAATTCTTGAGCCCTAGAAATCCCTTCTGGAACAGTGTCAGAGACATAGAACTCATAGGACATCTGTATAGAAAGTAAAGGAGCCAATTCTGAATCTTAAATTGCTGGCGTTGTGAATTACATTGGTCAATCCAAGAGAGAGGGTCCCTGCAGGATATACTAAGGATTCTCAGCTGCAGGGTAGAACAGTCTCTCATGGACTGAACCCCAAACCACCACACTTATTGATTATCACACAAAAGTTATCTTTAGAGTAAAACAATTTCCTCAAACCAAGACCCAGATCTAATCTACACGTTTCTTGAAGGAGCACCTCACCCTTGCAACTCTGGTCCTTACTGTACACAGTTTGCAGTACTCAATAGTGCAAGTCCTTCCAGGGTTTCCGGGACTGTCTTGCGACTAACATCATGCAAAGGTTGTGAAGCTTCCTCAGGAAAACAGCTATATAAACCACAGCAAACAGTCAATGCTTTCTACAATGATTTCATGAGGGTCTAAGGACTTCTATAAGACAACCACTTCATTCTGATGCTTACCTAGATACAGTGACTCTACCCCCTCTGAATCACACAGTCCAGAGCTTTGCATGAAGAGCTTGCTGGTCCATGGAGAAAGTTTTCAGCCAAACAAATCCATGCGGAAGATGTGCCGAGAGAGGTTTGCATTTGTCTTCTCCTCTTGCGTCTAGCTGTACACAAACTATAATGTGTTGGGTGACCCTTAGGACCAGTCCACAGCCATCACTCCTTTGCTTCTCTGTGTCGAACCTCAACCATCTGAGCAGAACAAGGAAGAACTGACTGGAAAAGTTGTTACCATCTTAATAAACAAGTGGTTTGTGACAACTACCAAAGGGTGGGGGGAGTGTTGACCATAGGGAGTGTGGTAAATGAATCAAGCCTCACTCAGCAGGTAAAATACCTCTCTCTCCCAATGGATCCCTTAAGTTTCTTCCCATTAAATTTGTCCACATTGCTCTTGACCTCAGAGTAGTTGACAGAATCAAGACTTTTCTTTTAAAAAAATTAGTCTATCTTAGTCTATGTATGTGAGTATTTTGGCTGCATGTTTGTAAGTGTACCATGTGGGTGCAGTGCCCAGAAAGGCCGGAGAGGGTGGTAGGAGCTGGAATTACATTTGGTTGTGAGCTGCCATGCTAAAAATAAAATCCAGGTCCTCTGCAAGAACAATGAGTGTTCTTAACTGCCAAGCCATTTCTCAGCCAAATCAGGACATTTCTGAAGCCGTTCCTCCACCTTGAGTGTAATTTCATGACACTAAAGCAGAGAGCCAGGCATTTCAAGGACCACACTTTGTGCTTTCTTGTATCATTTACCTAAACTAGCACTTGACACAGATATCAGCCCAACTCTCCCCTCGACTCTGTTCTTCCTAACTCTATCACTGGTTCTGCATTTTATTTGGCCAAAATAAAGGAAGGAGCTGCCAGTGGAAACTCACCAAGTTCAAATGTAAAACCATTAT
This sequence comes from Rattus norvegicus, assembly GCF_021556685.1. Taxonomy (NCBI): domain Eukaryota; kingdom Metazoa; phylum Chordata; class Mammalia; order Rodentia; family Muridae; genus Rattus; species Rattus norvegicus. Next base: position 45,918,559 of record NC_141553.1, read on the forward strand.
TCCATAGCTTTCATTGACTTGGGTGCTCGGGTTTGTTGGAGCCTGGGAATCACCACACAAACCACTCAAACACCATCTCAGTCAAACAGGAGTGGTCTATTGAATGCCCCACCCCAAGACTGATCATCAGGGACACATTTCAGACTTGGGAGCTGAACTGTGATGTTGAGTCGAGGTCCTATAGGACTTTTTAAGCCTGTGATCTACAAACATCTGTGCCAAGTTATTTCACCAATCAGGATTTAGGGATAGTGTTCCTTAGGAACATGTCTTTGCTGTATTTATCCTACTCTTATTGACTGGGGTCTTCAACTGTGGTGGGAGACTTGCCTTGTCTAATATTCATGTTTTAACTTGCCAACCAGGGCATCTTACCCATGTACGTGTCTCCTTTTGCCAAGTAGGATGTCAGTTCCCAGGGAGGTCTTGGGAACTTAAACTTTACTTAACCCTTACTCAAAATGGAAGTCTTATTCCAAATAGTTTCTTATATTGGTGCAGGTGTCTCTCTTATGTTCGGGTCTATCCCAGGGGCAGCGTACAAAAGCAAAAATCATAAAAGATTATACACAGGTGTAGGAAGTGCTGTTGGGTGGTTGGTTCCGGTCCAAGCTTATTGTGGGTAACTCTATAAAGCAGTTCTACTGACTTCTATTGGGATTGGTTTCCAAGGGCACAGAACATAACAGAATATGTAATCAGCCTGGGCATGAGAAAGCTTCTCAGTAACAGCAGTAACACACAGGGGAAAGTTTCCTTGTGACATTAGTAAACAAAAGCTCCAAAACAAAAAAACAAAAACAAAAACTTAAGGGAAAACTTAAGGGAAATTTCAGCTCACAATTCCAGGTTGCAGTCTCATCACTGTGGGGAAGTCAAGGCAGCAGGAACGTAAAGCAGTGAATCATATTGTATCTACAGTCAAGAGCTGAGAGGAACGGATTAATTCATGGATGTCTGGGCTCAGCTCCCTTTCTCTACTTACACAATTCAGGATCCTTTTGAATAGGGAATGGCGCCACCTTTAGTGGACAAGTCTTCTCACCTCGATTAATGTAATTGTGATAATCCCCAAGGCATGCTCACAGGCTGTAATGGCTATTCCTGGTTGTCAACTTGACTATATCTGGAATGAACTACAATCCAGAATCAGAAGGCTCACCTGTGATCCTGATCTTGAGGTTGGGAGACAGAAGTTTCTGACTTGCATCTTGGCATGGAGATCTTGAGGCATAGTGGCTGTGAATCCCAGGAGAGTAAGGCAAGGAGCTCTCTGAGTTCAAGGTCATCTGGGACAAAGCAAATCCTGAACATACTCTTAGGTATCAAATATCTTGATTCAAAACGAGAGGCCATTTTGAATTGATACTTTTTTTTTTTTAAATGAATGTACTTAGAGGATCTGTTCATCTCTACAGTCCTGATAGACTCCAGCTCACATCTAACTTCTAAACAGCAGGGGCAAAACTTCTCATACTCAGGAGGGCAATTATAGAATGTTATCATGTGTAATCGTTTATCAGGATAGACTTCAGTACAATCAACTGCTTTTGCAAGCCTTTGGCTGTGAGCGCCAGAGCACAACAGGATGTGGTTAGGCAGTTGAAGTTCAGAGATCTGAAGAGCCCTATTGGGCAAGATAGAACAAGATATCTGAAAATCCCCACTTACAATATGCAGGTTTTGCTGACAATGTTAGGAAATTCAATTTCATTAAAAATATATTTAGTTAGTGCCTACCGTGTACAAAATATCGTGCTTCATGCATAAGGGCCAGCAGCTGCTTGCAGTGAGGGTGCAATGCTGTACAGGCTCAGACTGAAATAAACCCAATCTAAGCTCCACTCTGCAAGGACTGTGGTTTTCCCACTCTGACCATGGAATAGATTCGAATTATTAGCCAGGGTTCACTCCTGTCGTGCCGCCTGAAGCAGTAGTCAGGAGGGTTCTCAAACAAAGCATTTGCTTGGAGAAGACTGAACCGAATGATAAACCAGAAAGGGCAATGTGTCCATTGGCACACAGCTCCCATAGATGTCTCTAAGCACACACATCTAAAAGATCTTGGTTCTCAGGAACGATTCTACCTCCTTGTCATTTGGCACTAGTGGAAACCAGTGTGAAGACGCGGTCTGAGTTCAGAGACTGGGGATTGGCACTATCCCCCATGGTGCTAGTTGCAGCTCTTTTTTCTCTCTGGGCTGAGAGGCTGCATCTCAGTCTCTCTGAATATTTCGGCAGTAAGAGCAGCTGTGGGTGCATTTCCTGCACAAGTGCCCCGAGCTACCTGTGCTTTTAGTAAAAAGATGGGAGGAAAGAAGGTGACCAAAGAAGCCACTTCCCACACCCCGTGCTTGAGATAAAGGCAGATCCTGCTTTGAGCAGAATTGGCCTCTATGTGCTCCCATGTAAACTATCCAATGTCCTGTGGCATATTTCCTAGTCCTTGATGCTAGCCCTGGCACAGTCAAGCTGGGCAGAAGCAGACGATCATTCGGTGGGAAATCACCACAGAAGAGACCTGGTAGAGTAGCCATCCTGGCTTTACTTCCCTCTACTTCTTCAGGTCTCTTTGTGTAATAGACACCTGGCCTAGGTGACACAGCCATGTGTGAGTGTCCTCAGTACTGCTTAAGATGTGAAACTAGAATCTGGTCTTCCCTTGAACTGTAAATTAGTGCTCATCGATATCAAAAGATGGTTCTGGCTGACAAGATAGCCCGGCCAAGTAAAATCACTTGCGCAAGTGTGAGGATTTCAAATCCTCAGAACTCCTGTAAAAAGCTGTGTGTGGCTACATGCCTGTAGCCCCAGTGCTAGGAGGGGACAGATAAAGGAGGCTCACTGAGGCTTGGTGGCTGCCAGCCTAGCACCGGGATCAGTGACAGATCTTGTGTCAAAGGAATAAAGCAGAAGAAGGTGACTAGGGAGGCAGCTGACATCCTCCTCTGGGTTGGGAGAGAACACACAAAACTTTTACAAGTTGGTTATCTGTCACTACGTGTCCTTGTATGTGTCTCCTCTTGGGCTTCCAAGGCTCACTCCAGGTTGCAGGCCTGTGTCTGTCATGCTCTGATGGGATCACCCACGTACTACAAGGCTGAGCTTTCAGAGCCACACGTCTGACACAGTCACAGGTTACTCCTGCAACCAGCACACTTTAGGAGGACTCAGCCATCACCATTGATTACGTAAAATGCAAAAATAGCCCACTAAGTTTCCAGTTCATCTCAGGATGAGGGGCGTACATGCTCCTCAATAATTTACCCCATAACACTCCAATGTGAATCTTAAATTCCCAAAGGAAAACCATCAAGCTGTTGGAAATTCAATGGAATTATCCACAAAAACAGTGAAACTTCTGCTCAGTTCTTCTCTATAGTCTTTCATGGAGGCAAAAAGAACAGTGGATCTTCTATATCACACAATGGTGATGTGTACAACTATTATAGCTGTCTTTGGATCTTATTGCAGTGAAGAGACACCATGACCAAGGCAATTCTTATAAAGGAAAACATTTAATTGGGTCTAGCGTACAGCTCAAAGGTTTGGTCCATTATCATCATGGCAGGAAACATGGCGGCCTTCAGGCAGACATGGCACTTGAGAAGGAACTGAGAGTTTTGCATGTTGATCTGAAGGCAGCAGAAAAAGACTGCAAGCCACACTGGGCATAGTTTGAGTAGATGAGACTTTAAAGCCTGCCTCCACAGTGACACACTTCCTCCAACTACGCCACACCTCCTAATAGTGCCACTCACTATGAGCCAAGCTTTCAAATATGTGTCTCAGGGACCATTCCTGTTCAAACTACTACAATATCAAGACTAAACACCTACTCTGAGCATGCTCAGGACAGAACTCTGTGTGCTGCCCACAGGGCAGAGCCAGGTTTAAGTCACGTCTCTGGCACTTAGACTCTGTTATGGTAAATACAGTGGGTGTCTGTAAATGTGGAATTGCAGTCAGCCAAATTTCACATATTGAGGACTTAATCCATAGCACCTCAAAATCTAGGACCATTCCATGTGTCCCTCGTTAAGACAAGGTGTCATACTTGAGTAGGGTGGGTCCCCAACCAATATGACTTGGGTGGAGAAGGGTGGATTTGACATAGAACTTTAAATAAGAGAAGATTTCCCGTGAAGACTACAGTTATGCTGGATTGATCCCAGGAACCTGGAGACAATATCTTTGTAGGATCTTCAGAGGGATTGTGACAGCCTCAATTCAGGTCTCTGGTCTTCAGTACTATAAGACAAGACAATTTTGGTGTTTAGGCCACTTTATCTGTATAAGTTTCTAACGAAAACTAAAGACATGACCTTTGGCAAAGTTATTATGGAGTAAATAAGTATTCTACCTTACGGAATTGTAATAAGGACTCTACTGGTTAATATTCATGCAGCATGAATGGTGACTTGCGCAAAATTTAGTCTACATGGTTAAAAATCCTTGTGGCACTGACAGGAGATGTCATAAATCCTGGTATAGGTCCTCATTTGAAGATCACAATTTATCTTCCCTGTAGAACAGGACACCTGAGGTCAATGAGAGTGACAAGTGTGGGGCCACTATGACATTTACTAGACACTTAGACGCTAATGGAGCAAGTTCTCCATGTGCCACATAGAGCAAAGGATCTTGCATGGCCAGGTGGGACCAGGTGGAACCAGGTGAGACTGGGTGGAACCGGGTAGGACTGGGTCGGACTGGGTGGGATCAGGTAGGACCACAGGGAAAATGTTACATGCATTTTTTTTCCCCTAAAGTGAAACCTTGAAAATCCTTTAAAAAAAAAACCTTAAAAAAAGTGAAACCTTAAAAAAATCCTAAGTTTTTATCAATTCTGGTTTTCCTATGATTTTAATTAATTAACTAATTAATTAATATTTGTGAAACTATCAGGAAACTCATATTAGCAGGAGAATTTCAATAGAACTAAAATCCATGTAAATGAAAGAATTGAACATCTCAGGGAAAAATGTCTGAAGCCAGAGAAAATTCAAGAATTTTCATTCTTTTTTCCCCAGAGGATCCTCTACTTAACCCCCTCTTAACCATGACTAAGGCAAGTTATAAAATAAAACATTTAATTGGATTGGCACTCTCAGAGGGTTAGGTAGAGACCATGATAGTGATGTGTGGTGCTAGGAAGTGACAGCATGGTGGCAGGAAGAGTTGAGAGCTCACACCTAAAATCTCCTAGCAGGAGGCAGAGCACACTGGGAATGGCATAGGATTTTGAAACCCTAGACCCCACCCCCAGGGACACAGCTTCTCCAACGGCCACACCTCCTAATCCTTGCCAAATGGTTCCACTAACTAGGTGTCAAGTATTCAAACAGAGGAGTTGACAAGGGGTTATTCTCATTCAAACCACCACATTAGGCTAGCCTCACATTCTCCATAATCCTCCTGTCTCAGCCTCAAGACCTTGGTTACAGGTATGAGTCACCAGCAACAACATGTGTGACTCTTAATTAAAAGTTATATATGAGATGCACAGGTCTCTGGTGAAAGTGGTATGAATTTCTCTACCCTCCTTAGCCTAAAACGCCACTAGGATGTGCATTCTGACAGTCATTACACACGGATTTGTCTTGAGCAGTTGCTCTATGCTGGGTACTGCTTCAGGTGTTGGGAATATGATCCTAGATCAAAATAGTGAAAATCCACATCCTCACGGAAGTCTCAGAGAACGGGGTCCAACACAATAAATAAGTAAAAGCCATAGTTATAAATACGAGTAAGAAAACCAAAGCAGGAGTACATCAGGAGGTGAGAGAACAGATTGAAGGTACAGGCTTGAGATAAGTTGGCCAGGGAAATCTCACGGAGAAGTTAACATTTAAAAAGAATAGTTGACAGAGGTGAGGGAACAAGATGTCTGTCTGAGAGAATAACAAGTACGGAGCCCGAAAACAAGAGTCTCCTTAGAGTATTCAGAACAGGAAAGCAGCCAGGGTGACTAAGAGGAATGACAGATATTGCAGAAAAGGAGATAAAGTGTGGAGCAACAGGGGCCCAGCCTCAAAGAGGTCTGAAGTCATCACAAAAACTTCAGATTTTGCATTGGGTGAGAAAGGGGCCACGGGGTAGATCCTGTGGTCTGTAAGAGGGGAGGATGCAGAGAGGAGTCGGGAGGCTGATTTGGTAACTTAAAATGAGAAGTGACAGTGACTCAGCCAGGCACAGTGGCAGAGGGGTGTGGGAACAGGGTCCAGGGTGGGGAGCGAGAGGTGATGGAATCATGTGATGAATCCCAGGAATCAGACTCCAGGGACTAGCATCAGGGTGCAGACCTGAATTTATTGCAAAGTGCATATGCTTATCTATAGTATTTGAGCCAACCCCAAGTCCCTAAATCCTCAGCAAATCGTATCTAGTCATAAGGTCACCATGCTCTAATGAAAGCCTTGCCTGATGAGGTTTCTCAGAAGGAGGTGGTGGGAACATTGTCACCTGTTCCAGGGAAGTGGCCACCACCCTGGCCTCGGTTCTATTTTGCTGTCTTATCTGAGTTCTTATCAGGTTGAGGGTTACCCACATCCCTAGATTTGTGACTAGATCACTTCAACCCCTCTCTTTCTCCAGAATCACATCACCACATTGCCCTTTCTTCTTCTGCACTTTCTCCTGTCCTTCCCCTTTTGTAAGGACGCATGTGATTGCTTTTATGATCCATTTAGGCAAAACAGGATCATCTCTAACTCAAGACCCTTAAGACAAAACATACTCAAAGTCATGGCTGTTTAAAGGTACATGCAAGTCGAAGGGGCTCGAATATAGGTGTCTTTAGACAGCCTGCTGCAGGTGTCTAAGTAGAAATGTTAACTCGGGGGGTTGGGGATTTAGCTCAGTGGTAGAGCGCTTGCCTAGCAAGCGCAAGGCCCTGGGTTCGGTCCCCAGCTCCGAAAAAAAAAGAAAAAAAAGAAAAAAGAAAAAAGAAAAAAAAAAAAAGAAATGTTAACTCGGGGCCATGGTCTAGATGAGTCTAGACTTCAGAGTAGTCAGAGATAGGTGCGTGAATCTGCATGCCATAGTACTTGGGTGTTAAGTAATGAATGCCATTTAAGTCTGGAGCAGGCGGGAAGTGAGTACAGACAAAGATGTCCAATATGGAAGCCTCTCAAACAATTAAAAAGAGAAGTACCAGGGTTGGGGATTTAGCTCAGTGGTAGAGCACTTGCCTAGCAAGCAAAAGGCCCTGGGTTCAGTCCCCAGCTCCGAAAAAAAGAAAAAAAAGAAAAAAGAAAAAAAAAAAGAGAGAAGTACCAGTTGGTCCACCTATATATCCGAGGATCACAAAGAGATGTCATTTCCATATTCATTGCCATACTGTTCACAACAGACAAGACATGGAAATGACTTAAATGTTGTTAAATAAAGTTGATAGAGTCCACTGTACTGAGCGTTAACAGACCAGGCTAAAAGGAAAACTAGTCACTCACTCAAGCTCCATAGCACCACGCCTACACCAAGTCATCTTGTTGAACTTCCAAGAGCTTTTCATGGTGTGTTGTCTTCTACTGGGAAGAGTTCCTTTTCCTGCCTTGACTTCCAAGACCAGCTTTAGCTGGTCTTGCTGAATTCTAGGAGCCAGAAAGAGAGAAATGGAGGTAAGGCTTTTTTTCTCCTTGACTCTTTTTCCTAAAGTCTATCTTGTGAGTCCTTTTAACAAACTCCCAATAAAAGACTAGTCCTTGAAATTGAACCTCTCCTTTGTGATGGAAGCTGCCTATAATCCAATGCAAGAAAGGATGCCTTGGCTCTTAGGTAGCTGTTACACAGCCCTCTTCCAAATGCTATGAGGTTCTGAGTTGGTGAGAGCATGTTTATATACTGACGTTGGAGTTACAGAGCTAATTATCTTCAAACTAGGAAAGTTTCCAACTCTCCCAGAGAAGTTTATTTATGCCTTGTATAACTCGGGGCAATGACTACAGTCTCTGATTTTAATTCCAGGTTTGAGAAATTGTGAGGCACTGTTTCATTGCTAATGGCAGGAGGCATACTGAATTAGCCACAGATTGTATGGAGTCTGCTAAAGAAAAACCACAAGGCTCTTGCTTAGGCTGCGAGAGGAAAGGGTTAATGCACTTCCCTTTCTGGAAGGGTGACACTTGAGAGGTCCCCAGGACAATTTTCGATCAAAACTGGAGGTAAGCACCAGCTATCTCAAACTGAATGTTTGTCAGGTGACAAGTATTGACCCATGTGCTATGCACATGTTCACTGCCATTTAATCTTCTTAAAGGTTCTGTGCAGCAGTGGCATCTCCCTCTCTCATTTTGTAAGCAGCTGAATGAGTCTCAGTGAGATCACATGGTAGCCAGTCTTCTCCTTGGAAGCCGAAGGTGGATACACAGCCACCACATTTGTATGAGAAAGGGATCTGCAGCTCAAGCAGAGAACTAGACTCAAGACCCCGGGAAGAGCCTGATGTCTAGATGGCACCCTGATTCATTGCCCCACATCTGACCTCACCAGTGCCTTTAAAAGTCTCCATTAAAGGAGATGAAGATGACTCATTAGTGAAGAGTACTGGCTGTTCTTGCAGTAGACCATGAGTTCAATCCCCAGTACCCACACTGGGCTACTGACAATTGCTTGTAAGTCCAGCTTCATGCGACTGACAGACATGTGTCTCACATAATGACAAATCAACACACACACACACACACACACACACACACACACACATGCATGCACATGCACACACACACATAAAATATTTTAAAACATGATTAAAATAACATTTACTTAAAAGAATCCTTCATTAAGAAAATGAAATATTCTACTTGTAAATTCAGAAAGAATCACAGAAAAGAATGAGTATAGGAGAAAGGGTTGATCCTTGTTTAAAAATAAGCTTTATAAACATAGAGACATTTGTTTTTGATCAAGGCAGTTCACTGAGCACACAGATAGAAGCTGCTTTTTACCACACAGCCGGAATAGCATGTGTGGTGGTTTGAAGATGCTTGGCCCATGAGAAGTGGCACTATTAGGAGGCGTGGCCTTTTTGGAGGACATGTGGCCTTGTTAGAGGAACTGTGTCACTGTGGAGGTGGGGCTTTTAGGTCTCATATATGCACAACTCTGGCCAGTGTGATCCGGACCTCTTCCTGACTGCCTACAGAAGAAAGACACTTCCAGGCTGCCTTCCGATTAAGATATAGAACTCTTCGCTCCTTTTCCAGCACCATAGATGCCTGATGACAATGGGCTGAACCTCTGAAACTGTAAGTCAGCCCCTATTAGATGTTGTCCTTTATAAGAGTTGCTTTGGTCATGGTGTCTCTTCCCACCACTGGAAACCCTAACTAAGACAGCATGTAAAGATAAAAACAGTAGAACTGAGGCTCAATGGTAGGGTACTTGCTTTGTGTGCCTGAACTCCTGGGTTTAATTCCCCAGTGCTGAAAAAAGAAGAGAAGAGTCAAAGGCAAGCAAAATATGATTTCGATCTCCCCAGCTATCCTAGTCAATGTTTTCATTGTTGTGAAGAGACTTCATGACCATGGCAACTCTTATGAAGGAGAACATTTAATTGGGGCTGAGTTACAGTTCAAAGATTTAGTCCATTTTCATCATGGCCGGAAGCATGGCAGCATACAGACAGACGTGGTGCTGGAGAGATATCTGAGAGTTCTACATCTGGATTCATGGACAATGGGAAAGAGACACACACTAGGGTGGCTTGAGCATTTGAAATCTCAAAGCCCCTAATGACACACTTCCTCTAACAAGACCACACCTCCTCTCCTAATCACTGTCAAATAGCACAATTTCCTAATGACCAAGCATTTAAATATATGAACTTACAGGGAGCCATCCTTATATTCAAACTACTGTATTCCACTCCCTGGCCCCACAGGCTTGTAGCCATGTCATAATGCAAAAATGTATTCAGTCCAACTTCAAAAGTCCCCATTGTCTGTAACAGCCTCAAAATTTTAAACGTCCACCATTCAAAGACTCTTCGGAGACTCGTGGCAATCTCTGTAACCCCTTGTAAAATCAAAGTATCAAAAAGCAGATCACAGACTTCCAATATACAATGCCACCGGATATGCACAGCCATTCCAAGAGGGAGGTATAGTGAGAATCTTGGTTTCTTTAAAAACCCGATTATGTTATGTGCTATGTGATTATGGTTTTGTTTTGATCACAGGTGTGGGATATGGAATTACTTCAGATTGTCCACAGCCGCTCACTATGATTTGTGCTCTAGGAGGGGGAGTGATTTTTGCCAGCTGTAGTTAGTTTATGCTCAGAATTCTGGGGACTCTTGAGATGGTACACATGTGAGAGCCCCAAGAGGGCCTATAGCAGCGGCTGCTCCTGCTGCTGCTGCTGCAATGGTTCCTGCTGTTGTCACTGCTGTTTGCTGCTTTGGCTATTGCTGGATTGGATTGCTGGGTTGCTGTATTGCTAGCTGGAGATATCCTGACGATGGGGATTAAAAATGCCTCTAGGAACTCTAGGCTCCTAACCAGCAAGAAGTAGTCTAAAGAGATCTGAATCCCCTTTCCCCTCTAATCTTCTTCACCAAAAAGAACAGCCACAGGGAGGAAAGTAAACAAAGTGAGAAAATAATGGACTAAAGAAGGCTGAAAACCATCTGGGCAAACTCCAAATTCTGCATCTCCATGTCTGATGTCAAAGTACTCTTCAGATCGCCAAATGCTTTCAGCTTTGTTGACTGCGAAATACTTCTCTCACTTGGGCTGGCTTCACTCCCTGTTAGCAGCTCTCCTTGGCAGGTATCCCACCACTATGGTATCTCCAACTTCTTGGGGTCTCCAAGGCTTCACTTTCACAGTGTCACACAATGGCTTCTCTGGGTCTCTATACAGGTATACTCCTGATATAAGTCTGGCCTCAGGAACTTTCCTTAGTCTCAGAGCAAGATTTCACAACTCCTTTCTTGTATCCTTGACTCTAAATATAGAACCACATGGCCCAAGCTGCCAAGTTCTGCTGCTTATTGGGGCTAGAACTTGGTCTCCTCATTCAATAATGTCTGTATCAGCTCTCTGTTTTTGATGGCTTCCTTCACTGTTTAAACTGGCTGTTCTGAAACTTGTTCTGTAGACCAGGTTAGCCTTGAACCCCAAAATCCTCCTGCTTCCTTCTCCTCCTCCTGAGTGCTGGGATTAAAGGTGTACCCACCTTAAGCTTTTATTTAATCCCTTTTTATAAATTGAAACCTTAGGTGGGTAGGGGTCTTGCCCTGAGGTCACCACTCTCTTTATTCCATTTAGAATCAGATTTTGCTTTAATCTGTTTATCTCCTTGAACATAGGACTTAGTGCCATTCCATCTCCTGGTGCCTCTTTTTTTCCTTTAAACTGCACATTTTGTATTTTTCCATGCTTTTTTTTTTTTCATTATAGATCTGCCTAAGACTGGTCACTAATAAATACAATACAG